>NW_019396961.1:53009-124443 GCF_000591075.1 Eurytemora carolleeae | reverse complement strand
ATGTTGTGATTAGCATGGTTCTATTTTCGCACTATATGTTGTGATTAGCATGGTTCTATTTTTGCACTATATGTTGTGAATAGTATGGTTCTATTTTCGCACTACATGTTGTGATTAGCATGGTTCTATTTTCGCACTATCTGTTGTGAATAGTATGGTTCTATTTTCGCACTACATGTTGTGATTAGCATGGTTCTATTTTCGCACTATATGTTGTGATTAGTATGGTTCTATTTTCGCACTATATGTTGTGATAATTAGGGTTCTATTTTTTCCAACTTGTTTTAATTTGAACGAGTTTCAACAAATTTCATTTTTAGATAAAAAAAGTTTCCTTCAAGTTATGAGTTGACTTATCTTTTAGAATTTGGGAATGATATATTACCACAACCTCAATTCTTAGATGTTTAAATTTTTTCTTCTCTTATAAATTTTTTAAAATAAATTGCTTTCTTAGTATTACTTCCTTTAGTCATAATTTTCCTTGTTGGGGTAAACATTACAACTGCAACCTAATCTATAGACCATTTAAAAAAAATTTAATTCTGTTGAAATTAAAAGTCTTATGAAATCTATTAAAGGGAATGTAATTGAAATTTTAAGTGATCTTGGAAAAGGGTTTCCAACATTAATCTGATCAATGTTGTGTGGAAGATAACGCCGGTTTTCTAGCTTGAAAAGTGTTTATTTCTGTTAATTCTTCCATTGTTTCAGAGGCAAAAAGTTGCAAATCACTTATGTAGAGAAAACACAAATGAGAATAATTAGTTTTAAAAAGCAAAAACATGGATATCTATTCCATACTTTATCAGACATAGCTTTTCATGCTGTAAATATATATAAATGTACGGGTGTGTAAATATATATAAATGTACGGGTGTGTAAATATATATAAATGTAAGGGTGTGTAAAGACTGATTACATTCCATATATTTGTCTCTGAAAGCTCATTCTTATTGTAACTAACCAGTAACCATGCAAATGTTTATTTAATAGTTTTTCAGAGCGTTTCTTGAAAATTAAAATAAATATAATTCCATTCCTCATCCCAAATGGAATCGGGGTTGAAAGTACATATAGGGGCATGAAAGTACGCTTTATATGTCTGTGTGAACTTTGACAATTCTTTGTTCGATGTTGCAAAGATATAAGAATTAGAAAATTTGAGTTTGTGGCAAAGACTCAATTAATTTCCATTTTTTACAATTTTATTTAGAAAAACTGCTTGAGTGCATAAAATATATACATATTTTAAAAGGTTATTGTAGAGAGAGGAACTTTTTTGCCATCAAGAAAATTTAGGTTTTTATACAGAAATTCCCGATATGCACGAGCAAATAAAAGATTGAGAAAAGTGTTCATTAAACAAGCAAAAGTATATTTTTTTCATCCTAAATCAAGATTGGCATTCCTTTATAAAAAGCTGGTTTTTTGGTATGCAACAATTTTCATTTAATCCCGCCCCTTTAAAAAAAAATAATAAATAAGAATAATTTGTTATTTTTTACAAATTAATGTCATTTGCTCTCAGACAAATGTCCATTGATTCTAATTTGTCTGAGAGTAAATGATACAGTCCGTAAAAATATTACTCTGGCATACAGTGAGACTCATAAAACTGTGGAAAAAGAAGGACAGCATTTAAGCAATCTTATTTACATTTTATGCCGTCAGAAAGAAATTACTTTTACGCCAAATTATAAGGAACTGAACACTGGGCACAAACTCGTAATTTTTAATCTCTATTTCTTTGCAAGCTGAGGGCGCAAACCTTTGATATTTCAAATGTATGCTATTTGTATTAACAAAATTCAGAATTGAAATGTCAAAGGCCAACAAAATCAAGTTACAAAGATATGGGGATTTGAAGATAAGAATTTGTGGAAAGTGTTTAGTTTCTTTCACCCAAGGTTAAAATCTTAAATGTCTTCAATTACAACTTCTTATTAAACAGCGATTTAAAAAAACTAAATTTAGAGAAGCTATGAAGTCACAAAGTCGTACTAGTAATGTCGCATAAATCACAAATAATAAAATCTTGATTTTTATTATTAATCTAATTATTGAATAAACAGTAGAAAAGTATAAAACAATGATAGATGATAATTATAGTTCAGACTGGAAATTGTACAATATTATTGGATGGACAAATAGGTTAAATACTGCCAGTCAAAAATGTATTTTGCAAATAAAAAAAACTCTAAGCGTTTCAACTTCATTTTAACTTATCTCTTTTCAATGTTAAAATTACAAATTTATAAGTTTTAAATAGGGTTTCCATTCGCAAAACTTTTGCGCAATTTTTGCGGAACGAAACGCAATATTTTTCTTTCTTTGCGCATCAATTTTGCGCGAAAAAACAACAATTTGCGCAATCATTCGCAAAAGTCATTTCGCGCAAAATTGCCCTATTCCGCTTTTGCGAAACTCAAGTTTTGCGGAATTCCGCAACAAGAGTTTTGCGCAAATCCGCAATTCCGCAATTTCGTAAAAATCAAACGGTTGGTGACGGTGTGTGTTTCTTAGAATTCAATTCTGGAAAAATCTTGTTTTGGAATGTCTTCCTATTGGTCACTTTTACATAATTGACCAATGACAATTAAGAAGAGTTCAAATCTCACAATTTTCTCGACAATTTTAGTTTTGGACATGCATATTTCCTAAAAGTGGATTCTTCAGGCATTGGTTACTTTCTTGCATTATTTTATATGAGATTAGAAAGATTTCAGAAATTTGGTTAAAAAAATTTAAGAATACAATTCATACTCATGATTAAGCAAAGCTTTTAAGGCCGGGTCACTTGAAATTATTTAATAGGATTAAAATATTGCCAAGTTTCACACTCTAATTTCTATTTTGTTAATTTTGGTCCCTTAATTTAAACTTTTTGTAACTGGAAGTAACCAATTGAGTGTAGTATAATCGTTATCATACTCGTATGTTAATATTTTTTTTTGTATATGGAATAAATCTTCAGTTGTTTAATTCTAAGCTTAGAATATCAATTTTTGACAATGTGCCTAAAAAGTTACATTTTGCGTAAAACTTGCGGTTTTGCGCAAATTGCGCAAAATAAATAGCGCAAAACCGCGCAAAACTCATTGCGTTTCATGCGCAAAAATAGCGCAAAAGTTCGCAAAAATAAAATTTGCGCGAAAATAGCGCAAATTTTGCGCAAAAGATTTAGCCATTTCGTGGAAACCCTAGTTTTAAATTAAGCTAAATTTATTTATTGTAAGTTTATTCCTACACTGCATTATTAAAAATAATCAAGTTATAAATAAAGAAAACACAATATTTAACAATATTAAACGCGATGTGATGTCCAGTCAGTGTTTTGTGAATCGGTCTCATACAGTGAGGATCAATAAACATGGGAATAAAAAAACAACCATTAATCGGTCTCCTACAGTCAGGATCAATAAACATGGGAATTAAAAAACAATCATAAAACTCAATATCTGAGTTAATGTTTTATCAATATTTATATCGCCATGTTTAATGATTATAATAATCTATGCTGCTAGACCCAGACTTTGAAGGAATGCCTCCTGAGTAGGTTCCCGGCCTAGGAAACTCTTCAATAGATCCATTCCATCCTTAGATCCACCTAGATATAGATACAGATCCAGATATTCATATAGATACAGATATATATATACAGATAAAGATACTCACACACATACAGATATAGATATAGATAGAATTGATATACTTACATTACAGGAACAGATACATACATACAGATAGAGAAACATACATACATACATACATGCATACATATATACACAGACACAGATACAGATACAGATATAGATATAGATATAGATACAATCATAGAGATACAGATACAATATAAAAATTAAATAAATCTATTGTCTACAAATTGAGAATTGAATTGTGCAGGATTTTTAAAGGAAAAAAGGGCAGTATTCGTTATTTTTTAGTTGAACTTCGAAACTTTTAACTCTGTTTTATGAAAAGCTTCACATTTTATAGAGTGTATGGAGGTGCAATACCAATACCTCAGTTTGTAGGTTCAACAGACACGACCTTTGGGCCAAGCCACAGCTTTGGAGGACCTACTATTTAAGAACTGCATACCATGAATGATATGAGTTCGTTTTGAAATATTCCAAAGTCATGGCTAGCTAAAACAAGGATTCTCATTGATTCAAAAGATATGGCTCTGTCAAGAATATATCTTAGATCAAATCAGATGTGAATCATTAATACCATTTTTAAAACAAAGGTTAACAAACAATTATTGGTTTGGTTCAACTGTTACCTGGTCCAAGTATAAGGTTCCTGTAATCTAAACCAGTTAAACTGTTACCTGGTGCAAGTATAAGGTTCCTGTAATCTAAACCAGTTAAACTGTTACCTGGTGCAAGTATAAGGTTCCTGTATTCTAAACCAGTTAGACTGTTACCTGGTGCAAGTATAAGGTTCCTGTAATCTAAACCAGTTTTCAGATTGAGGACTCCCTCTTTAGCAAACCTGAAACCAGATTATAATTATACTGCGAGGTTATTGTAATCACATTAATTCATTTTAGAAAGAATCATGTTGAAATACTAACAAGAGCATGTTTAACCAAAGGTGTATATTTTCTTGAAAATCATTCCCCCCCCCTCAGAAGTAAGATATATTTTGGTTAGTTTAGGGAAAAAAAGATGAACAAATTTGCCTTTTGATGCATTATTATTAATTTTCCCCCCGGCAGATCATCAACAATTTCCCTTCCCGAAGAGGGGGGGATTCTTGAAATGTTATACCCATGTCTTGACTTGAAAAATCAAAGATTTGAAAAATGTTTTTTTTATGAAAATCAAAATGAAAAGATTTTTATAGAAATAAGATAGTTGTTTGTTGTAGTTAAATCAAATATAATAAATAAATAAAAGCATAGCTCAGATCCCATTCTGGGCTGTCTTTCTTATCTCAATTTTATTTTATTTAGTATTAATAATAGTAAATAATAATTATAAGAGATTATTACCTTGAGCTGAACATATCCTGACTGTAGACTTCACTCCACATATATCCATAATACTGAGCATCATAACCAACCAGATGACCGAATGTAGCAGCAAAGTTAGTTCCAGGAATAGTATCAACACCAAGGAACTCTTTATAGGTATCAGCAGCTAGATCAGCTGTACTAACCTTATCCCCACTACTGTGAAGACGCTGGTCAAAGGTTGCCAGGTAGATTTGACGAAGATTGAATGCTCCGGAGTTGGCGTTCTTTGATTTGACGAGGTTCTCCAGCATATCCTTGGGCAGAGGGGTTCCATCCTTGTAGTGGGATGACATGAGGTTGAGAGATTCCTCCTCCCACACCCAGTTCTCCAGCATCTGGCTGGGAGCCTCCACAAAGTCCCGCTCCACGTTAGTCCCAAAGAATCGTGATGTCTCTGCTTGAGAACAGATTCCATGCATAACATGACCAAACTCATGGAAGTAGGTTCTAACCTCTCCATGGTCTAGGAGAGAAGGTTTGTCTGCGGTAGATTTAGAGAAGTTACAGATCATTGCAACTACACTCTTCTGCTTCTTTCCCTCACCGTCTAGACAACCCTGCACACAATACAAATATATAAATATTTCGATTGTCTGATATATTTTTTGATTAATAGATTAGTTGTCTGAGCAAACAAAAAACCGAAATCTTTATTCGTTATTGTTGAACAATGCATATATCCCAAAAGCAAGTTCACCCTAAACTAAGCTTTCAGTGTTTACTGCAGAACACTGACCGAAGAAATAGAGGGTTTTAGCGGAGAGTGAGTTTTACAAGAAGGAATTTAATATAATGTGTGTGAATTGACCTGCTGTAGCTGAACCATGCATGCATGTCCATATTTTCCATCTCTAGGATATAGATCCAGGTAGAAGTATCCTAGAGTAGATCCAGTCTCAACATCATCAACCTAGACAATATTTACAATATATACAATATATTGTACTATATATGAGTAAATGAACTGTCCTATACCAGCTGTTAGTTATTGGTTTCTACAAACAACGGTCTGCGGTAATTCAACTTGTACTTTATATATACATATATACAATGTATAAAAATAGGAGATAATTCCAAGACAACAAATATTAGCAAGAGTAAAATTCCTTGATAGCTGTTGAGTTTCCAATACCTTGATTAGAATCAACTGCCGAATAAAATACCAACTTAATATTTATCATTATTTGATTTCTAAGATAATTCTAATGAGTATTAATTAGTAAGTAGTGAGTAGTGAGTAGTGAGTGGTGAGTGGTGAGTGGTGAGTAATGAGTAATGAGTAGTGAGTAGTGAGTAGTGAGTAATGAGTAGTGAGTAGTGAGTAGTGAGTAGTGAGTAGTGAGTAGTGAGTAGTGAGTAATGAGTAGCGAGTAGATAGTAGAAAGTAGTGAGTAGTAAGTAGCGAGTAGCGAGTAGCGAGTAGCGAGTAGCTAGTAGCGAGAAGCGAGTAGCTAGTAGCGAGAAGCGAGAAGCGAGTAGCGAGTAGCGAGTAGCGAGTAGGGAGTAGTGAGTAGTGAGAGGTGAGTAGTGAGTAGTGAGTAGTGAGTAGTGCGTAGTGAGGTGAGTAGTGAGTAGTGAGTAGTGAGGTGAGTAGTGAGTAGTGAGTAGTGAGTAGTGCGTAGTGAGGTGAGTAGTGAGTAGTGAGTAGTGAGGTGAGTAGTGAGTAGTGAATTTACCTGATAAACCTCAACATCATCTGCCCAGACCTCTGGGTTGACCAGCTTAGTGAACTTGAGTCCAAGAATCCTCTGATAGATATCCATCAGTCCTGAGGTTACAACCTCCATAGGGAAATATTCCTTAAGTTTCTCCTGATCTACAGCGTAGTGTTTTTCTTCCACCATTGATGTGTAGTAACTAAAAACATAAAAAGTGTCAGAATATTTCCAGTTTTCAATTGAAAATTCCCCTATGCATTGAGGGGGGGAAAATAGAAAACGAGACTTTAATTTACAAGTCGTTATTTTCTTCAACTTATTACTCTGTCGTAAAAAATTCAATTCAGGAGTGAAAAAAGTGAATCCTTGAAAATTATATTTTGTCATTTACCGGAAATCCCAGTAGTCCAGCTTCTCATTGAACTCTAGACCGAGCTCCTCCGTCTCCTCCTTCTTGAGTTTCAAGAGAACCTCCTTTTCCGCCTTCCACAGAGGTTGTAGCTTAACCCCCAGGGTAGTCAGGAACTCCGAAACTGTATCAGGGTTCTTAGCCATCCTTATCTCTTGTATATAGGTAGCATGGTTCTTGTATCCTAATATATCTGCCTGCTGTTTCCTGAGTTCAACGATCTCCTCAATAATTTTGGTATTCTCCTCCATGCAACGGGACTGGAAGGTTTTCTCCATCAGGAACCGTGTCCTAGGAACAAGATCTGGTTCAAACAACATTTCACCAAACCTTAGCGTTTATGACAAATTTTGTCCCTGCGACATTTATAATTTTTGAAAATCCATTAACTTTAACAGAAAAATCCGCGATAATTTGTTTTTAGTTTATTAGGAATCGATTTAAAAATGGTGACTTGAATGGCAACAATTAAAAAGTAAAATTGTTGAAAAACTAAAGTGTGTATTTGAGGGGCATAACAAGTTTACTTACTTTGGTACTTTACATTTCCTAGTAACAGGGAAGAAGTGTGGATACTTCATGGTAACCTGAACCTTCCCATTTTCATTCTTCTCCAGGGAGTTTATTAGATCCATAGATACTCCTTCTAGTTCCTTTATCTAGGATACAATACAGGATATTATTATATTCATCTACTCCAGGGAGTCTACTAGATCTATAGATACTCCTTCTAGTTCCTTTATCTAGGATACAACAACAGTGCAACTTCATAATTTCAATTTCCAAAATAGTTTTTAAATAAAGTTTTATCAATATTTGATGTTGTCAATGTGATGTGTTTACTGTGTCCGCTGTTTTATGACTCCTCCCCTCTCCCCTTTAGTTTTTAGGACTGTAATCGTAATCATCAGATACTATTCAACAACAAATATCATCAACAATAAGATGTAAATTGCCCGAGAAGTAAGAAATTGTCTAGTTCCCTTTTTGGCGGAATTTGAAAAATATTAGCGTTTAGCAGTTCCTTTATTTTAACTGAAACCAGGGAGGTATTCAATATTTTTTGAAAAATAATTCCCCCCCCCCACACCCCTTTTTTAAGCCTATATGTCAGGTATACTTTATTTTTCCCTCAGAGCATCAAAAATAATATAATTTTTGAGATTATTCACCCCTGGAATATAACTTACATCAAAGTATAGATGAGTCGTATCTTCATTTAGATTCTTGTGGAAGTCAATACCAAGCTCACTACAATACAATACAAAATATAATTCAATTTTAATTCTAGGATCAAGGGGAATCACTTTGAGCCAAACACAATTCGACATTTTAGGATTTTTTAATGAATATCTAATATCTAAATAATAAAACAAGACATTCGTATATATATATATATGTCGCATATACCCGGCCAAACGGCTGGAACGATTGGGCTGACATTTTTTGTGGACACTTATCTCATGGGGGGCCGGGGGGTGTTAAAGGCTTAAAAAACAGAATATTTAAAAAAAAAAAATTTTCTACGGGCAACGCTGGGCCCTTCAGCTAGTCAATATAATAAAACAAAACATTCGTATATATACATGTTGCGTATAGCCGGCCAACGGCTGGACCGATTGGGCTGAACATTTTTTTGGACTCTCATTGGTGGCTGGGAGAAGTTTTAGGCTAAAAAAAATTTATTTTTTTTCACAAACTTTTTTTTCTTTTCTAGTCTCTAATAAATACAGGATATTATTATAATTAACAAACTCTCTAACCCCCCCCCCCCCCCCCATCTCTTCAAAATAGAAGGATTAAACATAATACATAAGGTCGACCGATTAGGCATTTTTATCGATACAACGAAGACGACTTTTATATTTAGATTTGGATTTATAACAAGCTTTTTATCAAATTACAAGTTTACAAGTAAACAAAGAGTAGCTGTAAATTGGCAGTTTTTCTTTGTTTCCATGTTATATGTGTGATGTGTAATGTGTATCCATCCTGTTTGAATAGCTAAGCATATATTAAAATTGAAGTAGAAAATCGTCTTAATTGTAATTACTATGACGATTGTATACAAACTGAGACTTTATTATGTATAATGCATTGTTTAATGTATAATGTATAAAGGTTACCTAATTCTTTTTTTAATTACTTTAATCTGATCTCTCTCTTCTTCAGAAAGATGAAGACCGTTCCTTTTCCCTTAATAATATAAAAATACATTATTCATATATTCATATTCATTTTCATATTCATATTCATATATATTCATAAAAAATACATAACATATTATGTACAAGATTCAGTCGGATTTGATTGAATTTGATTCTGATACAAAATCTTATTTTGATCCTTGATATAGTTTATTAAGAGATACTTTAAACCCCAGATTTTGATGACCCTTCATTTAAAGCATCAATGGTTTTGTTTTTATAAAAAAAAGTGAGGACTACTTCATTTACCAAAACATCTGGCGGTACACTGATAAGCAAAAAAGGAATAAAATGAATGAGATTTGTTCTGTTTCTGTATACTCCTCCCTCCATCGTTAATAAGGTTTAAAATGAACCATTGCTTGCATGAAAGGATCATATATTGTTTAGACTCAAGATAACTAACCTGTAATAATACTCTTCTCCAAATATCTTTTTAATTCATCGTTTAGAGTCTCAGCTTCAGCAGTTTTACTTAAAACACAAGTTAATAATTCGGATAAATATAGAATATAGTGATGTTATCAACAAATCAGCAATATGGCGGACTTAAGCTTTAAACTAGATCATACTTTAGCAAGACTATGTAAAAAAATACAGTTTGAGTTGAAGCTCAAAGGTTCTTCCTAAAAATAAACCAACAGAGTTTACAGGATTATTTCATATTTTATTGAAAAATCTTTCTTATCCCATGCAGTACATGAGAAATGTTAGCGCGAAGTGACAAACATTTCTTAATATGCTTTTTTTCGTTAAATTTTGGAAAAACAATTCATCTTTCTCCTATGTATTGAATTGTAAATCCAAAGTATAATTGTCTAAAAAGAAAAAAGGTTTTTAAGATTACCAGGCTGTAAATATATGTTTTTGAAGTCACGAGTTCTATAATTACGTGAATAACAATTATCTTTTTAATTCTTTCAGGGACTGTCACAGGACTTATATCCATTCTTAATATTAGACACTTTTAAATTTAAATTTACAAAAAGATATGACATTTAACATTCAGAAATCAATAAATAAAATACAAATGAAATTGTTTCTTTACAATTTAAAATTGGTGCTGTTTATTTATAAAAGTGCTTCATCTTGAGATTATCAAGATTACACCCCTGAACTTATCAAGTGTTGATTGAAACAATAAATTTCTCATGCAAGACGATTTTCTTTTTCAATTTAGAACAATGTCTTATTATGTAAAGTCATTTTTGAAATTAGATTTAGAATTGGATTTTCTAAATTAAGTTTGTAAGCACTTTCTAAATCATTGTTAAAAGGAAATAATGAAACGATGAAAGTAAACTAACTGACCAGTAATTTATGTTTATTACATAAAAAAACATTTTTGACAAAAATTTGAAATGCTTCAAGCTTTAACATTGACAATTTCATGTGACTGTAATAAAACATAAAAATTTTTTTTTTCAGTGTCATAAAACATAACTCAAAAGTTGCAAAAAAAGAAATGATTAAATAAAAAGTTATTTATGGCAGATTAAAATACAATTTTCTATAAATTTTTAGTTTATTTACTTAATGTGGACAATCGTGTGTTTTGGATGAATTGCTAATAAATATATATTATAAAAAGTCAATGTTTTTTTCTTCTTAATAACTCAGGATTTTTGATCGTTTGGTCCTAATACTATTAAGCAAGATGACCGTAGTGTTTAATGATTTATCACGCTTCTCTCAAATGTTTGAAATTGGAATTTTAGAAAACTTTTTGTCTCTTAGTTTAATTGTTAAATGACGAGCAATGAAGAAAATACAACATGAGAGCTCATGATATATTTCACTAGAGGGCAACAAATTATAAATTTACAAAATTGGTGACATTTCCTTATTTGAGATTGTCTTCTTATGTAAACATACACCTAAGTTTTGTCATTAGTTTTAGCGAAGTTCATTGGTAATCTTTCTTCTCATAAAAGAGATTCTGATATGGTTTAATTATGATTACACTTCTTTATTATCTAAACAAGGTCAACATTTTCTTTGAACCAAATCTAGGAGACAACTTCCCAATCTAATTTATTTTATCCCTGTCAAAATAATTTGAGAATGGGAGTGAAGCTGAATATTGAGATCAGCTTCTGTTGATTTCTATCATTGCTCTGATCGACTATGACCAATGAGATATTAATGAGTCAAACATTTGAAAGTTTTCAGCTTTTTGCCCAATTTCTTAGTCGTGCTACCAAAGTCACATCATGCTTACGCGTTGTTAGCTAATAAATAGATACAACCTATAGGTAACAAGACTAAGAAATCGTGCCCTTATACCTTATGAATACTTATTTTCTACCTGAATAGCAGTTCCTCTGGTCTGCCCCTCCCGGTCAACATCAAGCAAAGGTTTGAGAACAGTTTCATAATTAACAGCAGCAGGTTCTAGAGCTCCAATCTTATCGTACACAACCTTCAAGTCCTGCAGAGAAAAAGGAATATTTGAGGGAAATATATTATGAGGCATTATCCATCCCAGCTGGGGTGACGGGATATGGGTTATGGTGCCCTGGGGAAATTTTGTTTCGATAATTTTACCCAAAAAATCATTTTTTCCCAAAAAAATCATCTTTTCCCACCTAATCATCCTATAGTCAAAACAACTTTAACATAAAAAAGACCAAACATTCTTTATGAAAAAATTTCAAAGAAGGGGCCGCCGGTGGGGTTTAAACAAAGAGTTTACAAGAAAATAAACAACCTCATTATTCCATGGGTGAATGTAAGGGTAAAAATCGTTCGGGTCTGTCCTAGTATACGATTTTTGGACCCGACCCTCCTATCAATTTTGTACATGACCATTTATTTTTCAGCAAAGAACCCGTGTCAAGTAAGACATTTTGTAATATCTCTTTCAATATTAATAGCAGCTTACCGAAATAATTAAACTTAGGCGAAAAAACTTGAATTTTATCATTTATAATATTTTAATTCTAAGAATTACTTAACTTTCTTGCAATAGATTTTAAAAGAATACCTTAATCAGTTGTTCAGCTGCAGCTATAATACTATCAGCAGATTGTTTTCTATAATCGTAGCTCATGGTTACACCTGATGGAGGAGCCATTTTCAGATCTGGAACAAAATATTCTCAAAATTCAATTTACAACCTTTGTTCTTAAACAATTGTGTTAAATAAATGCCAGAAAATATAAATATTTCATCTTGCTAAATGTATTACCATTATAAAGGGAACAGAGAAAGAATAAACCAGCCATTTTGAACAAGAATTTATTTTGAACTAATTTTGCGAATTTTTCAAGAAATTTTCGCGGATTCCCAAGTTTTTATTTTAGCTTTTGTAATTACCTGAATTTAAGTATTGGAAGTATTGAGCGGTTGAAAACCCACTTCTAGATGATTTAAGGTTCAGAAATGGACAATGATTGTTTTTAATAGTAATTTGAGGGTTTAAATTACATATTTGATTACATGAATAATAATATGGATTGTGTAAGGGGAAGGAGGAGTATGAAACTGCAGGAGAAATAAGTCGATTCACTGATAACAGAGATAACACTCGGAACATTTTGAAATATTTCTTAAAAATAAATAAGTTAATTTCTGACTGACCTGTTCCAATTCTTAAATGGGATATTTGACAATGACTATTAAAAACTACACGTAAGACAAAGAAGTATAATGACTCTTAAATTCAGCCAATTGTGAGAAAAAAATCGAAAAAATATTTCAATAACAACTATTTTGTAAAATTTCCGCTTATTCTGTGATATGATTGGTATGAAACATCTTGAATCCGAATCTGATTGGATGGATTAAAAACAATGCGCGATTTTGATTTGTCATTTTATAATTAATTCTTGGCTCTGATTGGCTGCAGAAATAGATACTACATCACCAGAACTACGAAATATCAAAACTTTAACATCAACCTATAGATTTTGCAGGCATTGCCCGAACGGAAGCGAGTGGCGGGAAGGCTTCGCTTCCCAAATGCCGCACATTTAACAAATTCTATCTTACAAGGGGTTTACCCGAAGAAATTTTGGGGCGAAGTACGGCTGAACCAAATTGTCTGATTTTTAAAAAAAAAACCCACGGGTATATGGGTCCCACACCCGGGGCAAAAAAAAGCTATACAATTTTTTTTTCAAAATTCAATTTTCTTTTCAAATAACAAATTTTTCTTTTTCAAAATTAAACTATTTTTCAAAGTTCGATTTTTTTAATTTCACGGGCCGGGCACTTAATTAGTATATAGCTGGTAGCAAATATTTTATCAAATGAGGAAAAATTAGATATTCGGACTACCCGTGAAAAAAAATTCGTGCCATGCTTTTATGCCCCTCGACCCCCTGTTATGCCTAGGTTACGACCCTGGACCTTGGTCTAGACTAGACAGTCTTGTGACAAATGCATTTTTATCGAGTAGTTGCCAACTGCAGATTATCGAGAAGATTTATTACAATCTATCCAGGGCGCATGCGCAGCTGTATAATTATTGTTTACGCATGCGTATTATTCAGTTAATGTGCCACGGGTGTAACATAACAGCTGCGCAGTTTTTTACAGACAACAAACAAATAGAAAAACAGAGAAGTTTAATTGAAATCTTCAAGTCATTGATCCTGATTAAAGTCCTAAACCCTTCTGCAGGACTTGAATGCCTCATTTTAAAGAACCTGTGTTATTTTTATAAACAAAATAATGGATTTTGAATTGTATTTCTTAATGGCCTTTCACATGACGATCAAAATGATATTTGTTTAGAAGTTTCAGTGATAAATTAATATAAATGGTTTCTGTTTCTAAAATCGTTTCTATGTTCGTCTGAATTAAAGTCAAGAAATCAAATTTTTAACTTTTCAGTAAGTACTCTAAGTAATTCATAATTCACATGAATGCTTTGATTTTACGTTTAGTATTTAGCAATCGGTTTAAATTATTTTATTTTAGCCTAGTCACAGCGCTCGTCCCCCTAGCCTATTCTTGTCTCAGCGCTCGGCCCAGAAATTATTTTATCCTATCCCAACTCTGAAACAAAACAAAGTAATTATTGTCAATTTTTTGATAAATATTGGTCAGGTACATATCAGATATATATAATGATAATAATTTTTCAGGGATTGGCGTGATTAGTAAATCTGTAAATTCGACTAGTTCGTCGAATATTTAATCGTCCAGTGCAAGACGTTTTCCAAGATGAAGAAACTAATTCGGAACTGAGTGTAATAGAGATAAGCAAAGTTTTAGCGGAACGTTAATTTATCTGTGACAACGGAAAGTTAAGCTATCTTTGACAACGGAAAGTTAAGCTATCTGTGACAACGGAAAGTTAATACAACTGTTACAGCGGAGCGTTAATACATATGTTACAGCGGATAGTTAAGCTATCTGTAACAGCGGAAAATTAATATATCTGTTACAGCGGAAAGTTAAGACATCGGTAACAGCGGAAAGTTAAGACATCTGTTACAGCGGAAAGTTAAACGACCAGTTTGCAAAAAAAAATGTTGGCATGACGCAACAGCAGATGTGAAGTTCTTCAACAGCGAAGTTTGAAACATCCTGGACTATATAAATCTGTCAACCCACCCGACAGCATTCAAGTGAAGCAGACAACTGCCAGCTGTATCAACTGTTAGCTGTTATTTTGAATAATGTTCACAATGGTTCAGGCTGCTGAAGCGTTCCCAATACGGGAACCTATAAAGGAATTCATCAAATATCTTGAACTTATCTTATTAGAAACTGTAAGGGATTTTTATTCTAGAGAGGCATGTTTGAATCACTACAGTACCCTTGAAACCTTTGTCTTATCAACGATTAATGTTTGTTAACGGAAAATTTCCAAGCTTCTTCTTAAATAGATGGTCAATGGAAATTATGTCCGCAGTCCTTTTAATTTTTAATCACTCATCATTTGCCATTATTCTTGACAATAAAAAATAATAACTAAAAGAACTGTAAGCGTTTTTTCTTGTGAACCATCCATGCAAAGTTGCTAATGTCCGATTTACAACGGTACCCATAAAAGCTTTGTCTCAATAGGTTTTTTTACCGATAAAATGGATTCATTGGTTTGATTTTTGTTAACCCTTTACTTTTCCAGTTAAAGGGACTGTAAGCGTAATTTCAAGTGAACTTCTATTCAAAGATGACAATCCCCAGTTTACAACGGTACCATTAAACCCCTTTATCTGGTCAATAATGTGGATTTTATTTTTGATTTTGTAGGTTTAAAATAATTTGTTTTCAAAATTATAAACATTGATATATAATTCATACTTGATCAGACAAAGCTTACTGTTGTGAATCGGACATTGCCATATTTTTATGGAGGGTCACTTGAAATTACGAGTATAGTTCCTTAAGTAACGTAATTCAATGTATTCCAAAGCATTTTTTTCACTTAAGTAGATACAATCTTTTTTCTTTCAAGTTTAAAGTTTAACGCGTATTTTTGTCAGTATTTAGCGAGTCATTTCTTGTAATAAGCTTCCTTAATGTCAGAGCTTTTATTTAACTACTTAATTTATTTTTATAAAGACGAAAAGTCTTTTCTACTGATTACCCCCCCCCTTCTCCTTTCTTCTNTGTCGTTCTCCCTTCCTTTTCAAGAAATCCTGCCCCCCTTTCTCCCTTCTAGAAACCCTGCCCATTCTCAAAACTTTCGCAGAGAAACCGCAAATGCAAATAAACAAACAAAAACATTGGTATCAAAACAGAAAACAGTAAAATCGGAAAATTTTCCAAAAAAATATTTGAAGCACACAAATGTTCTGTCAGAATACAGAAAAATCGGGAAACACCAACTCTCAACCATTTTCATTTGAAAATAAAGAGTCAGAAAGTTAAAGGTTATTTCCACATTTTAAATCAGATTAAGGTTTCAAGTGTTTTTAAGTTTTAAATCGAGCATTGCATGGAGGGGCTCTTAAAATTACGCTTACAGCCCCTTTATATTGCCTGTCCTTGAAAAGTAGAAAATTAGTAAATATGAATTCTAATCTGTCTGTAATTGTATTTTTTTTTATTTTATTCTTTTTTATTTGTATTTGACGGCAGACGATATTTGTGAATGCAACGCTATCTTCTCTATAAAATAAAACTCTTTACTCATATATATATATATGATGGCTATAGCTGTCAAAACGGATGGAAAAAATTGTCTGAATTTTTTTTTATGGAATCCTTAACATTTTTTTTTCAAAATTCGATTTTTTTAAATTCCACTGTTAACACCGAGCACTTACCTAGTATTCTGTAATTGATGAATACGATTGAACAGGAACGCGAGGATCTGGTTCCTCTTTATCCTCCCCTACCAGGAGAATCTATTCTCTACTTAGGTATACAATACATACATTTAATTCAATTTCTGATCCCAAATGGGATTGGGTTAATAGCACATTTAGGGGGCATGAAAATACATGTTTTGTATCATTGTGTGCTCGTGTACTACACTTCAGTAATGTTCACTGCATTTGGGGTGTGAAAGATGTAATATTATTATTATATCAGACAAATTATGATATACAGAAAAATAAACACTCCCTTGCAGTATACAATATACATTCTGCAGTATGGAATTTTTTCTACAACTTGACATCATACTTCCAATTGCTTACAACAACATGGTTAATTTCTGCCCCTGATATTAATCAATCAATTAGTTTGGATCGTATTGGATAGAATCATAGGGACATCTCACATTGATTGATTAGATATCTTTGATTATTTAGTTAGATCGATATTAAGGATTGACTTGTTACTAAATGATTCTAATAAGTTGGTAAAAAAATGCCAAAAAAGTTGTTTTATTGATTTATCTAATTCGTGTTTGTGAATTGTGACGTTGACGTTGATTAGAATTATTTAATTGATAAATAAATTGATTTCTTAGTTAATTCAAGAAATATGGATGGTTGAATGATTTTAATATCAAGCCTTTATTCGAATTGATGAACGTAACTTTGATTGATTAAGTGATTGGATGATTGAATTATTGACTGATTGGTGCAGGGATTGATTGATTGTTTGATTGATTGATTGATTGTCTACCTAGGTGAGACGAGGAAGGGATGTATATCTCTGTCCAACTACCGTCTATATGTAACCGTTCCTCCAGGCTTTATTAATATTCCTCTAGGACTAATTGATCAGGTAATTCAATTGATGAGATAATTAATCAGCTGCTTAATTGATGAGACAATTGATCAGCTACTTAATTGATGAGACAATTGTTCAGCTTCTTAATTGATGAGACAATTGATCACGTAGCTTTATTGATGAGACAATTAATTAGCTACTCAATTGATTAGACAATTAATGAGCTACTTTAATTGATGAGACAATTGATTAGCTACTTAATTGATTAGACAATTGATTAGCTGCTTAACTGATGAGATAATTGATCAACTACTTAAATTAATGAGACAATTGATCAGCTTCCTAATTGATGAGACAATTGATCAGCTTCTTAATTGATGAGACCATTGATCAGCTTCTTAATTGATGAGACAATTGATCAGCTTCTTAATTGATGAGACAATTGATCAGCTTCTTAATTGATGAGACCATTGATCAGCTTCTTGATTGATGAGACAATGATCAGCTATTTTAATTGATAATCCAATTGATCAGCTTCTTAATCGATAAGACAATTGATCAGCTTCTTATTTGATGAGACAATTGATCAGCATCTTAATTGATGCAACAGTTTATCAGCATCTTAATTAGTGAAACAGTTTATCAGCATCTTAATTGATGAAACAGTTTATCAGCATCTTAATTGATGAGATAACTGATCAGCTTCTTTATTGATGAGACAACTGATCAGCTTCTTAGCTGATGAGACAATTGAACAGCTTCTTAACTGATGAGACAATTGATCAACTTCTTAATTGACGAGACAATTGATCAACTTCTTAGCTGATGAGACAATTGATCAACTTCTTAATTGACGAGACAATTGATCAACTTCTTAATTGATGAGACAATTGATCAGCTACTTCAATTGATTAGAGAGGCAAATGTTTTGATAGATGATTTTTGATGTAGGTATTCAATGAGGTAGACAATTGTTCAAGTGGACAACTGATCAAAAAATGAATTAATCAGATGGAGAATTGTGAAATTTTTGTTCGAGATTTCTCAGGTTTTTATGGTTTCCATAATTTTTCCCTTTTTTTACTAGATTGAAGTCCGAGATATGTTTTTTCTTCAGTTATACTGCAAAGATGGTAGATACTACAGGTGATTGCTTGATTCATTGATTCCTTGACTAGACTAAGGCCGAATTTAAAGAATTTGAGCCGCAGCTTAAATTAAAGCAGCGGCTCCAATATGGTTGGGTCCGCTTAAAATTGTATTCAATTTGTTAAGGTTTAATCCGGCGCTCAATTGACATCGGTTTTTGGGAAATTTGAGACGCGGCTTAAATTCATTAAATTCGGACTCTAACTGCCTTGACATTTGTTTTTTTCTTCGATTCTTATAACTGACGTCTGATTCTTTAATTTGAGGAAATAGTTTTAGAAACTTTAAATTATGTTTAAATTCAGCCTTATGAAAGTTTTTCTTTTCATTGTTGGGGAAAACTTTATTGGGGAAATTATTTAGAGGAAATATTTACCCTTGTTTTATTACATTCAATATAAATAAGCACCTTCGATTTGAACTTTAAATTGTTGCTCTTTAGTCAATTTTTGAAACACTTTAAGGCAAATCTTTTCAATTCTAACAATCCATAACCCTTCCCATTGGTCATGTGAGGTTCCATAAAAAAAAAAAATATGGTCCCTTCGGTTCAGCCGTTTTGACATTTATGGGTTACAAACAAAGAAACAGACAAGCAAAAAATATATATACTAAAACTAGGCTTATCTTCTTTTTCAATTTATAACATTTTGCCCTTGTATACATTTTATAATTTTTCAAATCTTGATCATTCATAGACCTTCCTTGGGATGATGCGAGGTCCCACACAAAATTTGGGCCCGATCGGTTCAGCCGTTTTAACGTTTATTGGATACCAACAGACAGACAAGCAAAGTATATACATAGATAGATTTCTACAATATCAAAACCATTTTTTCGTTATTTAGGATTCAGTTCGGCAGCTCAGGGTCCTGCGAGGAATGGACGAAACGGCTGTTGGACGAAATGTCGCCGCCGGTCAAAATCGAGGACATATTCGCCTTCGGCCACCTGGCGTGGAGCTTGGAGGGGGGTGTGGAGGAGGGGGAGGGGGCTGGGGAGGAGACATCTTGGTTTAGAGCTGAACTAGCCAGACTTAGGTTTGATCTTCAAGGTAAGTTCTAGAAACTTCTATTCTTAAAGAGACCGTTAACTTAACTTTTCTATTCTTGAAGGGACTGTTAACTTAACTTTTCTATTCTTAAAGAGACTGTTGACTTAACTTTTCTATTCTTAAAGGGACTGCTTACTTAACTTTTCTATTCTGAAAGGGACTGTTAATTTAACTTTTCTATTCTTATAGAGACTGTTGACTTAAATTTTCTATTCTTAAAGGGACTGCTGACTTAAATTTTCTATTCTTAAAGGGACTGCTGACTTAACTTTTCTATTCTTAAAGGGACTGTTAACTTAACTTTTCTATTCTTAAAGGGACTGCTGACTTATCTTTTCTATTCTTAAAGGGACTGTTAACTTAACTTTTCTATTCTTAAAGGGACTGCTGACTTAACTTTTCTATTCTTAAACGGACTGTTGACTTAACTTTTCTATTCTTAATGAAATGCTGACTTAACTTTTCTATTCTTAAAGGGAATGCTGACTTAACTTTTTTATTCTTAAAGGGACCGCTGACTTAACTTTTCTATTCTTAAAGGGACTGTTAACTTAACTTTTCTATTCTTAAACGGACTGTTGACTTAACTTTTCTATTCTTAAAGGGACTGTTGACTTAACTTTTCTATTCTTAAAGAGACTGTTGACTTAAATTTTCTATTCTTAAAGAGACTGCTGACTTAACTTTTCTATTCTTAAAGGGACTGTTGACTTAACTTTTCTATTCTTAAAGAGACTGCTGACTTAAGTTTTCTTTTCTTTATGAATCGGGGTAGTATTGAGGATCCCTTGAAATAACAGCTTCAGTCCCTTTAAAATAAATTTAAATAGTTAAACATTTTAAACAGAGTCAGAATTTAATGATTTTGAGCCGCGTCTCAAACCCACAAAAAAAACGGTTTCATTGAGCGCCGGCTTAAATCTTAAAACATTGAATACAATTTTACGTGGAACCAACCATATTTGAGGTGCGGGTCAAATTCTTTAAATTCGGTCCAGGATGTTTTACAGAAGCTTTAAAAAAATCTATCTCTTTTTAACTGGTTTATATTTAAATTTGTATTATATTACATATTTTGTATACTCAATACACAGATGTTTTCAAGTCGACGCGTCATACAAGTTTTACAAGTGTCAATACTTTTTTGTTATGTAATGCTTTAGATATATAATTGTATACTAACAAAGCTAATTTCTTTTCAATAGAACATCATTTCATTTTTTTTTTTTTTTTAATATGGTACTTAAACTGTTTCGAATAAATCTGTGAAATTTATTTATTTGAATATCACGATTTCAAGAATTTTGTTGCATTTGATTACATGATCTAACCTTGACTTATCACCTAGTTTACTATTTAATCTATCTTTCTATTAAGCTATTTATATTTTTATTATCTATTTATTATATATTATCTATTTATTATATATTATCTATTTATTATCTAATTATCTATTATTATCTATTTATAATCATCTATATATATCTTATTTATCATCTATCTATCTATTTATAATCTATCTATCAATTTATCATCTATCCATCTATTTCTCTATTTATTATCTATATCAATTTAGCTACTAATCTAATTATTCGCACATCTTTTTATTATTGCATCTATTTATCTATTTTATATCCATTTAAATCTATTGACTATTTGAAATCATAGCTAACGATTTTCAATCTGTTCTACAATTTCATGATCCCCGCTGTAAAACATATTTTGTGAAAATGGATTTAATTTTAAAACGTTTCACTGGGTTTTCAATTCTCAATTACAAGTTTGTGAGATAATTATGGCTGCCCGTGCCTTCACAATACATTTACTGTTCTTAATAATTTTGTATCGATTTTTAGAAAATAATTTAATTGAACTTCAAAGTTTTCAAAACTGTATTATGTTAAAGTTTGCTTTTATTAGGCTTTGCAATATCTATAACCTAAAAAATTTTAAAATTCAGACCGAGTCAAAAACTATCGTTTTGCATAGTTTTTTTTTGCAGTGCTTAGGATCCATTTAATTTTGATGGATCCGCACTGGAACAAATGGATCCAAATCCGGATCCGGATCCAGGTCATTTCTATAAGATTTACTGAATTTTTTTAACAAAATTTTTTTTTTTTAATTTTTGTTATATTTTTTTTTCGCTTATTTTTATCCTAAAACTTGATGAACCATTCAGAAATGAGGAAATTTTTTTAATCTCTTTTCTCTTTCAAAAGTTTAGATTTGGGTTTTAGGAGTTAAAAAAAGGTTTTTTTTTGCAGTTTTTGGTTGATATTTTTACCCCTTGGATCCGGATCCAGGAAGCCAAAATCTTGCGAATCAAACGGGTCCGTATCCTAAGCACTGGTTTTTTGCATACAACTTCTGCCAGGGTCAATATTTGGCATAGTATAAGAATAACAAAATTTATAATTATGAATTGAAAATACCTTTTTTACACTGATGAATTTTGACCCTGAAAGCAAATATAAACATATTAAACAACCTGAGCTGAAAACTTTATAATGGCGTATATCGAGATTATTGCTTGATCCTCTCTTATTCTTAATTTCGAGGCTAACCTAATCTTGTACTTGTATCCTGAAAAGTGTATAAAATTCAACCAATCAGAGTCGCGTATATGAAGCCGATAAATTTGAAATTTTGCGCGCCATTTAAGATTAATATACAGAAACGGGAGGAACTCTCTAATTTTAAAAGCCGGTTTTTGATTTTTATTTACTATATCCAAGAAAGAACGGTTCAAGAAGAAAATCAAAAGTCTGTCCATTGGATACTGTGATTTAAGTAATCAGGATTAAGGACATCTCATTTTAAATTTTTCAGCTCTGAAGGCAAACCATTAAATAGACTGCTTTTTCCAAGGTGTCTATATATTTTTTCAGGGTCAAAATGTGGCATTTGTGTAAGAATTTCGCAAATGTTTTCTAATTTTTTTTATCCTAAACATTTTCCCTTCTTAAAGTACGTAAAATGTTTACTCTGGCTGCAAATAAACGATTCCATTTTTTATAGATCAAGATATTGGAAAGTTAAAAAAAAAATTAAAAGTAAACTTTAAATTAATACAGTTTTGAAATCTTGGAAATTTTATTGAATTTTTTCTAAACACGACACTACACTGTACACAAATACATTGCGTTCTCTAAGGTGCCTGGCGAGTGAGTATGGTGAATCAGGAGCATAAACTTTGTCCAACATACCCTCAGGTTCAGATAAACTCTTAAAGACTTTAAACACTAAAATATTTGAGACGAAACACTAAACTCTTTGAGACTGTACACACCAAAATGTAAGAATAAAGTATTTGTATTCAGGAACTACTGCTCCCCGCATGTATATCTGACGCTATGTTGGAGAAAGTTGGACAGTTCCGTTCCTCCCGCCGTATTCCGGCGGTAGTCTGGCGGAACTCTGCTAACGGAGCTGTACTGGCCCGCTGTAGCCAACCAGAGGTAAGTTAATCAAGATAAATGGGGAAGCAGTCAAAGAATTTTTTGTCCCCCCCCCCTCCATTCCATTCTTACAGCAATTGGTTCAATGATTGATTGATTAAAAAGGTTGGATGGCTTGGCTGGCGCTCATCCGAAGACGAAGAACTGGTCCGCGCTATTGCTGATGCATCTGCGTACGATAGCGGACGCCAACGTACCCTCTCCGAATCCAGTTCCAATTGGGACGCATCCAGTGCGTCAAGTTTATCCCTACAAAACGGTGAAATACCGTCCTTAAAGGATCTCTCCGCCGAAGTGGCGGGGCGGAGTGATGTTAAGAAAGTTCTAATTATGGATGCACGTTCCTACGCCGCGGCAGTTGGTAATAGAGCTCGTGGCGGAGGGGTGGAGTGCCAGGAGTATTATAATAACGCTGAGATCCTGTTCATGAACCTGGCAAACATTCATAGCATCAGGTAAAAATAAATGTTCAAGTTTGTATATTGAATGCTCCGACCCCTCCCCTCACTTGTGTTCTCAGAAATATTTCCCGCTCAAATACAGGGTTACCCACAAAGGATGAGATTTCAGAGACGACTGAACTGAATTTGTTTTCTTATATTCATGATTCCCTGCAACTGTAAACTTGCTTCTCTCTTTTTCAAATAATTTATTAAGCCAGTAAAGTACTAAATTAAGTGCTTAATTTAACCTTGGGTGCGTCATATCTTTAGAGTTTTAAGTCGTCTCTACAATCTCATCCTTTGTGGGTAACCAGTAACCACCCTGCATATTATATAATATTAGCAACTGATAAAGTTTATGAGAATTTTTTGCTAGAACTTTTTTTTAAATCTTAAACTGTTAAAAATTCTAGAAAAAGTTTTGTCGCGCTAAGAGTACTTTGCCATTCATCTTCAGATCAGACTTCATGGTTTCAGGTGGGCATTCATTATTCATTCATACATTCAATTTATTTATTCATTCATTCATTCATTCATGCATTCATGCATTCATTTTATTCATGGAATCATTTTATCTTTTCTCTAAAATAATTGAGCTTCCAATCTCTAATTTTTTGGTTTATTTATCCATCATGTCTTTTATTTTTCAATTATCGTTATCGCTATGATTGGTTTTAATGCTATTGGTATCATTGATATCGTTTTTTTTCTATCATTATTATTTCTAACGGTATCATTGCTATCATTATCATCATTAAGTTTTAGCATAAAAAAACGAAAAAAAAAATCATTTAAAAATTCTTATTCTGTTAAAAAAAAATCAGTGAATTTTAAAGAAATGTTCCTGACCTGGATCCGGATCAAAATTAAATGGATCCTCAGCACTGCTTTATTCCGATATTTAGGGTATTGATGCTACAAAATGGCTTCACCATATTTCTGGACTACTAAAAGCTGCTGTTAGATGTGCTACTGCCTTGCAGGTACTACATTGGACTGCACAATACACTCCGTAATGAGACAGAGGATTACAGGAAGGGGTGGATAGACAGTGTACTGTACTGAAGACTTCTGTATTGCTCTGTACTGTCACGGTGTTGTACTGTTCTGAAGACACTGT
Source organism: Eurytemora carolleeae (assembly GCF_000591075.1). Lineage (NCBI taxonomy): Eukaryota > Metazoa > Arthropoda > Copepoda > Calanoida > Temoridae > Eurytemora > Eurytemora carolleeae. Next base: position 99,834 of record NW_019396961.1, on the reverse strand, counting down.
ATTGCTCTGTACTGTCACGGTGTTGTACTGTACTGAAGACACTGTATTGCTCTGTACTGTCACGGTGTTGTACTGTACTGATGACTACTGTATTGCTCTGTATTGCCACGGTCGGTGTTCCTTAAGAGTAAAAAAGTTTAACTTGATATTGCTGAGTAAATTTAACTTGTTCCTGGTTCTCATACATAAGGATGATTGGAGACAAGTTTCCGTCAAATCATGTTTTTTTAGTGCACACCCTGCACTACTGGAGACACCTTTTACATGCTTTGTAACTTTTTTCTGTTAAAGTTATTCCATTAATTTCTTTTCCCAGACCTTTCTGCATGTATCACCTTGTTCATTATAAAGTCTCCTGAGTCTCCTTCCAAAGCTGAGGTCTGTACATTTAAGAACGTCTGGTTACACATTTTTCTCATTATTTGTGTTTTAAGAAACCCGCAACTCGCAAGTCACAACAACTTGCACCAAACGGCAACAAGCACCGAACAGCCCATTCCAAAAATGTGCTTGCCAGGAACAAGTTGAATTTGCTCCGCAATATTAAGTTTAACTTTTTTTGCTCTCTTAAAAAACACTGTGCTTTTATGTTCTGTTCTATTGTACTTACTGACAGTGTGATATGTTGAGATTATCATTGTATTAAAACCTCTTAATTTTCCTATTCTTTATATCTTCAATCTTTAACCTTCGAAAAGGTACTGTTCGCGTGTTTACAAGTGACCCTCAAAGCAAAGATGGCAATGCCCGATTTACATTGGTATCCTAGAAACCTTAATCTGATCTTATTTATCTATGAGTCTCCATTGCATCTTAAAAACAAGAAATGGGCAAGTCACTTTCGCAGGAGAAATCGCAAATGAAAATAAACAGTTTAAGGAAACAAAAATATTGACATCTAATTCATACTTGATCAGACAAAACTTGTTAGTGTACCGTTGTAAATCGGGAATTGTCCTCTTTGTTAGTTTCAGAAAAAAAACTAATCTTTGTTGATTTTCTATGTTTTATATTTGCACTTAAAAACAATTTAACAAAGAATTAAATAGTAAATCATTCCATAAGTAATCGACCATTCCAATGATCTTTACTAATTCTATCCTTTCATCTATCTTTTCATTATCATTGGACCTCTGAATATGGGAAGGTTTACTCGTATTTATCTTTCTATCTCTAGGTTGAAGGGAGATCTGTAATAGTTCACTGCTCTGATGGGTGGGATAGAACACCACAGATAGCTTCACTAGCTCAGCTAATCCTAGATCCTTACTATAGGTAGTGTTCGCTTCATTAGCTCAGCTAATCCTAGATCCTTACTATAGGTAGTGTTGTTAACCCTTTTGGATAATTTTTAGAAGAAAAATATTAAATAAAACTTTCAAGGTTTTAACTCTGTTTTATGTTAAAGTTTGCTTTTATTAAACTTTACGATATCTTTATCATAAAAAGATCAAAATAGAAAGAACGATCCAGATCGTTATAACAGGTTTGTTTTTTGCATCGTTTTTGCATCGTTTTTGGGGTCTTTTTTTGCATATATCTTCTGCCAGGGTCTAAATTTGACATATTTGAAGAAAGGCAAATGTAGATTAAAAGATATAAAAAACATTTGATACTTTAAATTTTGCCTCTGAAAGAAAGTAAAGGCAAAACGATAGTATAGATATTTCATTCAAAATTTGATAATTTAGGTTTAAGGTTTTGACTTAAAAATTTATATGACTTCGTTGAAACCGAAACATTTTAGATATTTTGCTGAACTCTTCGGCTTTAATAGATTAAGGGGCTAAGTTAGACGTAAAAAGTCTAAATTTATTCATATAGTTAATGACGTATAGAATAGAGTGAATGACTAATGACTAATGGTCTTAGATAAAGCTAAAAATCCAGTTAAAGTTAACTAATTAACTGCTGTGAGTTAATTAATTTATTTATTTCAGGACTATGGAAGGGTTCCAGGTGCTAGTAGAGAAGGAATGGTTAGATTTTGGACATAAAATGGCGGACAGGTAACATTTAACGAACAACAAAAAAATCGAAATAAAAATACACTGTACACTGTACACTGTACACTGTACATTGTACATTGTACATTGTACACTGTACATTGTACATTGTACTTTGTACATCTCTGACGTTTACCGTGCTTAGATGTGGTCAGGGTTTGGGTACTTCAGATCCTAACGAGCGGTCTCCCATCTTCCTTCAGGTAATTTATATATTTATATAAAGCTCTTCGCTCATATATATATATTTGTATATTTAAGGATTGACATTGATTATTATTATTATTATGTTATATATAGCTGGCCAAATGGCTAGATTTCGAAAAAGTCAGAGTTTTCTTAAATTCCACAGGCAATTCCAGGCACTTCAGCTAGTTTTCTTTTTAATCTTATTTTTACAGTTTTCAGGTATAAAGATCTCATTAAAACATTCTGATCCATCTGACCACTTTTCTTTATATTTGTCTATCTGTCTATCTATCTATCTATCTATCTATCTATCTATTTATCTATCTATCTATCTATCTATTTGTCTATCTATCTATCTACCTATCTATCTATCTATCTATATATCTATGTATCCATGTATCTATCTCCTATCTAGAATCTAGGGAGTAAGTTTTCTCGAAAAATAATTTTCTTTTCCCTAAAAGTTGTTAAAGTCATTTTAGGGTTTTATTCACTGAATTGGGGAAAAGAAATTATTTATAGTTAAAAATAAAAAAAAAATTGATCCAAAATTATCAAACAGGATTGAAAATACTTGCCTTTTAATGTCCAGCATTTTATTTTTTTCCAAATAATCAAAAATCATTTCCCCAGGGGGGAGGGTAATTCTAAAAAATATACACCCCTGTCTATCTATCTAATAATCTATCTATCTAGTGGTTGGATTGTGTACACCAGCTGTTACTCCAGTTTCCGGTCAGTTTCCAGTTCAATCTAACCTTCCTCTTCAAAATAGTTCAGCACACATACTCAAATATNATATGGGTTGAGCCGAAAACTAAATCTTAATAGTGAATATCCAATGTGGACACTTCTAATTTACTTTTGAATCCGCTCTTTTCATTTTTCTCCTTGCCAGTTTCCGACCAATGCAATGAGAGTTAACTCATTAAATAGCGCGCAAAATTTCAAATCTCCTGGTTTCTCTGATTGGCTGTTCAAGTTTCTCCAAAACCCACTCGAGTGGTTGAGTTATATACACTTTTGTTAATTCAAACATAAGATTAAATTAATCTTTAAATTAATAAAAAGAGAAGATCATGTAATAGCATTGATCTCGAAATCCAAAATTCTAAAGTGTTCAGCTTTGGGTTGCTAAAGGTGTGATTAAATTAAAGGTAAAAGAAGAGTTAGAAATAGTAATGAAGAAGAGGATTTAATTATTGAATTTAATTATCGGAAAATACTAAAGATAAAGTAAATAGCAGAATAAGAAGTGAAGAAGGATACAAGTTCTATTAGAAATGATGGATTTAACGTGACAAATGCTTGTTAAAATTAAAGTATTGTTTGTATTAAAATTCAACTTGTATCTGTAGGAACGTTCCTGGCCAATTCTTTGAATGAAAGAAGACGACTTAAGATTAGAGAAAGAACGCGGTCCATCTGGTCGTTCCTTAGGTGAGTGATAAAAACTAAAAAACATCTCTCCGACCCAAGAAATTCTTAATTTCCATAAGTTTTAGCCCTGCACTGGCGGATAGTCTGCCTTCAGATTTTATTGAATGTAATTTATAGGCTGTGCCTCCATTTTGATTTTGATTAAGGGGTTTAGCATGTTTTGTCTACGGATTATATTCGTAAATTTTTTTATAAATTATTTAAGGCAGTGTTTCGGATCCGGATCCGCGGATCCGCATCCGTGATGATGGATCCGGATCCGGATCCTGATACGGATCCGGATCCGGATCCGAGGTAACTTTTGATTCTGTGAATCGGATTTTCCCTATTAAATGTTATGCAATGTTATAATTTATAAACTATAGTAATCCTAAAGTTAAAAATGTCGTCATTACTATTATATAAATGTAAACATTAAATTATTAAAGATAATTTTGAAAAAATTTCGTCATGTAAATAATACATTTACGAACCATTTTGATTTATTTATTCCATGGTTTTGGTTAGTTTTTGGCGCTATCCGGATCCATATCAGCGTTTCCTGATACGGATCCGGATCCGACCAAATGATACGGATCCGACCGGATCCGGATCCGAAACACTGATTTAAGGGGAACACCAATAAATTTTGGGAAAAAAAAATTTACATTGCTAGATTTCCCCAATTTTCTATTTTATTTTTTGCCTAAAGCATTTCCCTTCCCCTTAGTAAATCATGAAAATAGTTTTCTCTTAAAGAGAGTGTCTGGCTAGACGTGGTAGTTGAGGTGAGAGTGCAGTATTGTAGAGAATTTTTGTTCATTTGAGACGTTTAGAAATCATAGACTTTCGTATGGTGTGTAAAGGATTTAAATCTCGATTTGGCGATCTGACTTAGCAATTATACATAGTACAAACATCGTGCAGGTTTCAATTGATTTCTAAAAATATTCTCTTCAATACTGCACTCTCAGCTCAACTATCAGCTCACTTCCTTTAAACACTCTTTTTAAATCACATTTTCTAAAGTGTATTTTGTTATTTTAGATCACATCCTCAGTTCAGACATTTTCTAATGTATATTTTGTTATTTTAGATCACATCCAATTCAGTTCAGAAATTTTCTATTTGTCCGAAAGGATGAAGTCCTGTGGCCCAAATGTGAGGTAACGTTTAATTATTTTGATAAAAAAAAATAATAATTTTGATAAATAAGTTTTCTACAAATGTTTTTTCCCCATCCCTATTTTGAAAATAATTTTTTCCCCAGAAACTACATATATTATAACGCCAAAAAGATTTAAAGTTTTTTTTCGTTGAATTAGGCAAATAAATGAATTTTGGTGTTAATTTTAAAAAAATTTCCCCTAAACCATCAAAAATCATTCTGTAAAATATACATACACCCTAGGATTGCTTAAATTTGTCTTTATATTTCACATTTTACTGAATGTTGTCCTGTCAATTAAATATTGCTTTAGGTGAGAGATTTATTAGTTTGGACAGATCTTTATATCGGGGAGGGATGTGGAGAGGGAGGAACAACAACCCTCCCTCCCTCGCCAGATTGTAGTTCTACCATCCCACCCTCTTTAAACAAGGAGAGGAGTAGAGAGAGCAGTGGAGATTCTTCGGATAATAGGGTAGGTGGACTTCACAACAGTAGGTCCTTTAAATCTTTATCAGATCAAGGAGTCCATGGGAAATCCCGAATAATTTGAATTTATTTAAATTTAATTTAATTTAATTTAATTTAATTTAATTTGGAAAATATGGTCATTTGTCTTGATTTAAAACTATTTAATTCAGAGTGATAATTTATATTTGTAGAAATGCGCAAGTCACTTTTGCAGAGATTCCGCAATTGAAAATAATCAGTTTTTGAAATAATAAACATGGATATCAAATTCATACTTGATCAGACAAAGCTTTTAAGGGTACCTTTGTGAATCGGGCATTGCAATCTTTTTATAAAGGGTCATTTGAAATTACACTTACATCCTAAGGAAACTTAAATTAAATAAAAATTTACTTCATAGTTTTTAATAATTCTCCCAAAAATTGAAGTTTTTTCCGGTTTCCCCAAGATTATATGACAATATTCTTTATTAAAAACACACTTTTTGACCTCTCAATAGGAAGGGGAATGGGGGGGGGAGAGGAATTATTTTATAGGACAATATTTACATGTGGGCCGTGGGGATTTAGAATTGAATTGAAGATGAATTTGGGTGAGTTTTTATTTTATGTGCGTACTGTACACCCCCCCCCCTCGTTCTGAAAAAGAACATCCTTCTGTGACTTTCTTTCTATCTTAACCTAACCTGGTTACTATCACGGTAGTTGTCCTCTCTTAGAAGGAGGGGGGGGGGGGGGCAAAAATTAAATATTTTCATGATTAAAAAATGTTAAAACCTATTTCTTGATCAGGAGGACTGGGAGAACGGTGAGGGTAGAGAAGGTGGGGGAGGAGGAGAAGAAGAAGAGGGACGGGTTGGAGAGGAAGGAAGGAATGGTCATCATCCTCCTCCTCCTCCCCCTCCTCCATATCCGCATAAACTTGACAGGAAATCTCACATAGGTCAGTTTAACTCTTCTTGTTCAAACCACAGACTATAATAGGCTCTCATGAACTAGAATAAGCAGTCCTAAAGTTGTTCCGGCACGACATGCTATATTTCAACGGAAGGTTTTGACTGCCATCTAACGGCCACTTGTTGCATTAAATACCCATTCAGGGTTTAAATTTTAAAGTTTATCAAGAAATCCTCTTTTTAACATAAAAAAAAATTTACGAATTGAGCCTATTTTTGAAAGTTTTGTATTTCGTATCTAATGGATCCTTAAATATCCCTAAATACAGACGTTTGTTTATCGGTCTTGTACACAATGAAACCTGCCGTAGAAAATATCGCAAATTCTAGCCTTCAATATATCTCGGGACCAAGGAGTAAGGAATAGAAAGGAGATACAACTGACGCGGTTCGCCCTACCATATAATTGTACATGCTTTGAAGACGGGTACTCCATTTGTATAAGAAACATTCAGAATAGGTTATTGTATACACGGTAATTGTACATCAGACAAATATTTCTTATACAAATGAAGTACCGTCTGCAAAGCATGTATAATCATATGGTAGGGCGAACCGGGTCAGTTATCTTCTATTCCTTACTCCCTGCTCTGGACCCTCATATCTCTGGTTCAAACCTAAAATTGGACTTACTTCACAATTGTAAACTTTTGTCTAACCAAGGAGGACGAAAATATTTTCATTTTTTACTAATGTATATTTTGTTATTTTAGATCACATCCAATCCAGTTCAGACATTTTCTAATGTATATTTTGTTATTTTAGATCACATCCAATCCAGTTCAGACATTTTCTAATGTATATTTTGTTATTTTAGATCATAAATCATTTATATTGGCCCTTAAAAGGACATTTGCATTTCTCCTAGAGTAGTAGGCGATTATATAAATACAATACAAGCTGTTTTAGAACTATAAGTTTACAATTAATCAAAAAGAAGCTGTTTTAAATTGACTGATTGTCTTGACTTCTAATTCATGTTTAACATCTTGATATAAATCAAAATTGAATCGAAAGTCGTCTTTATTGTACTGATATAATCGCCTACCACTGTATTTTATTTGAACAACGGAACCCCAGGCCAAGAGCTAAATATTTTTATCTTGCAAACTAGATTTTTCAATCGGAATAGCTTTTCATCTAGACACTATTCTAATTTATTTTTCTATAAAGATTTCCATCCATTTTTATTCCCTTTATACATCTGATATTTTTTGTAGAGAGTTCGACTGATACCCTAGTGGGGGAGCCCCTTCCCTCCCCACCAGTCTTCAATACATCCCTAGACTCGGACGGTCTAGCTGTTGCACAAGATGAGGTGGGTGATTAACCTTTAGATGCGCAGATTTATACATTATGCCGCGTGTTAGATGCGCTGATCTATACATTATGCCGCGTGTTAGATGCGCTGATCTATACATTATGCCGCGTGTTAGATGCGCTGATCTATACATGTATGCCGCGTGTTAGATGCGCTGATCTATACATGTATGCCGCGTGTTAGATGCGCTGATCCATACATTATGCCGCGTGTTAGATGCCCTGATCTGTACATGTATGCCGCGTGTTAGATGCGCTTATCTATACATTATGCCGCGTGTTTCGAGGTTTATCAAGGGAATCAACCACGTTAAAGGAAAATTTACAAAAAAGGGTGGTGTATCTTTCGACCTACGCACATCAGCTGCACTCAACTTCTGACTTTCGTCATATCCGCTATATGTGGTTTTACAGCTGTTAGTTGGACATCGTGTACACACATTATTTTCGTTGATACTAAAGAACAGGTTATTTTGATTGGTTTAGTAATTAGTTGATGGATTGAAGATTTGAGAATTGATTTATTTATTGATTGATTGATTAGTTGATTGAGTGAAGATTTGATTGATTGATTGATTGATTAGGTTCAGAAGCGTATGGTTGTGATATTCTCTCAGCACCAAGTAGAATTATCCTCTCTGAAGCGGGATCTATACATGTCAAGGTAAATATAAAATAGTATTCAAGGTGTCGCCAGAATTAGAAAGATATATTATTTTTGGGGGATTTTAAAACCAGGGTCTGGTCTAAAAAAATCATCACAATATATTTGTGATAGACGACCTCCTTAAAGAGAATGTAGACGTAAATTTGTGTGTGGCGCGTCTGATTCATAACTGTAACCTTATTCTATATAATGTGTTAAAGGCTAAAAAAAGTTGGAAATTTGATTATCAATTATTTTTCCACGGGCAACGTCCCTTCAGCTAGTATACTATAAGACCTCACCTCACTCTTGAATTCACCTTAAGTTTGGAGGGTGGATTGTAGGAATCCCTGACAGCATGATTTGATTTTGACTAATAGTAATCTTATTTATAGAATGGCGTTAACACAAGCTGGACTTGTTCCAGTTCAACCTTCTACGGATGAATTACAGGATAGCAGGTATAGAATAGAACATGACGGGCACTGCACTGCACTGCTTCTGCACTGGACTGCACAGGACTGGGACTGGGACTGGGACTATATTGGACAGGACGGCTCTGGACTGGGCAGGACGGGACTGGACTATACTGGACAGGACTGGGACTGGGACTATACTGGACAGGACGGGACTGGACTGGACTATACTGGACAGGACAGGACAGAGTAGTGTAACAATGCCAAAACTCAAAGTGTTCTCTAAGCAATCTCTAACTTAAAATTAAAGTCCTCTGTTTCTCTACCGATTAATGATTAACACAACCAATTGCATTCAGAGTATATCTGTAACTGTCTATATACGAGTCTAATGATACAGGTAGTCTTCAGGACTGACTGCAAATGTAATCAAGATAACATATATAGATAGATAGATGATAGATAGACAACAGGTTACAAATATGATAAGTACGATATAGTATATTTATTCCAATAGGAAAGAATAGAACAGAATAGGACATGGACCGGATCCGAAAAAGAAATGAAAGAATAAGATGATACAAGAAATATAATTCCAAGTTGTATCCCTGATATTCTAGATCTGGAGTAGAGTCTGCTACCAGTGAAGTAAGCTGGGAAGCTATTGATGAGGGGGAAACTAGGCCTACACTATGGGTTCCTGATCACGCGGTAAATATCCCCCCCCCCNAGTAAATAACCCCCCCCCACCCATGACATCCTATAAATATAAAAACATTCTTGACATAATAAATCAAAAAATTGCAGTAAAATTTTTTTTCATATTTGAATTTTCTTGGCGCTTGATTTCCATTCAAAATATTACTTTTTTCTGTTCTTTGTGACATGCTGGATCAATTTGGGCCCGATCGGTTCAGCCGTTTTGACGTTTATTGGATACAAACAAACAAACAGACAGACAGACAAGCTAAATTTATATATAGATAATGGATGAAATGAATAAATTAGTTAAATTTTTGTAAAATTAAGTGTTGTAAAAAGGTTTGTTTATGTTCAGGCCAGTGCTTGTATGGGCTGCAGTACACAGTTCTGGTTTGGTAGACGTAAACACCATTGTAGGTTAGAGTTCAAACACCATTTAAGTCGCCTCCCATAGAATGTCACGTACAAATTTTAACAATTTCCTTAATTTCCTCTGTTGTATAAATTCGCCAGTCAATTTTATAGAGAAGCCACAATTTAAAATGAGATTATTTCTTGAGAGAAAACGAAAGATATCTCATTCATCCTTGATTGAGCTATAGATTAAAAGGTTTTAAACCATTTTTAGTGTGTAAAAACTTGTGAGCAACATTATGAAAAAAAATGCGGCCCTTCCTACATTATAGATCTCTTGAACTTTTCATTTTTGGGTTTGATCCAATTTTTGTCTTTTCAGATCCTGCGGAAGATTATTTTGCTCTGAGTGTTCTGAGCAGAGTGTTCCTATTCCTGCCGAGCAGCTGTACCAGCCAGTCCGGGTCTGCGATACATGTTATGACGAGCTCACAGCTGATCGACAAACTTGGAGCAAGGAGAAAATCCTCGAATTTGAAATAGCACGGGAAAATTCAGAAAAAGCCCGCGAAAACGCGGTTAAAGCCCGGGAAGCGGTTGACAAACCTATTGTTGTTGAACGGCGGGGTGAGAATGGGATTGATACCGTGGGAAAGAAGGGAAATGTTCCCGAACTCTGTGATAAACTTTGCAGCTCCGAGCTGGCTGAACCCGCCTTAGAGGAATCCTAGCTCCCTGCAGACCATTGTGCCGATAAGACAATAACTATTCAGGTTTGACATGATAGTGACCATATGCCCAGCGGGCAGGGCCTGTAATAATTAATGAATTTATGAAACTAGTCGAACAGTGTTGAGATTTATATTATATATATTGGGAGGGGGGGGGGGGGTTATAGATTTAATAAAATTGTTAATCCTAATTATGCATTATTATTAAAATAAGTGAAAGAATGATGAGCACATAAACAACAGATGTCTTAAACTGAACAAGGCTATGAAATGAATACAGCGTTTCCAGAAAGTGTTTTCAGTTTAGAGTAGCGTTTTCATTCGCAAAAAATTGCGCCGCTTTTGCGTTATTTTGTTCTACGCAATTTTGCGGAACAAATTTTCATTAAAGGAGGTGCAAACTGTTTGAATTAGTTACCTATGAGATTGCACTTTTTTTGCAAATAATCGTAATGCTTACAAAGGAACTGATTACTTGCCTAAAACTCTATTTTGCAACCTGATCCGTGATGGCACACTGCAAATGAAAATGTGCACAATCTCGCACAAAATTCGAGCAGCAATTTGCCAATTACTCATTTTAAACTGGAGAAAGAAACAGACACATAGCATTTTAAAATGTATATGTCTAGGCCTACAAAAAAAGTATTTAAAGTCATTAAATGAACAAGAGGGAGGGGGGGGGTTCAGTCACAACACAAACATAAATACTTTGTTAATTATAATTTATGAAGAAAGTTGAAATATCTTTTTCTTTTATACTCAAGCCATGGTAATAAGGAAAGAAAAGTTTATTGCTGTTGCGTATTCTCTGCGTACATATTGAAACCAGTTCTGATTGGGCGGTATTTGCGAACAAGAATAGATGCATTTAATTTTCAAAATTTTGTTAATTCCCATAATAGTTTCCTATAACCAGAATATTTAATTGATTATTTTGAAAGATGGATCGAATGGATCCCTTAAGAAATATATAGACCAGGATTCCAGGAACCGCCATATCTGATGCGTCCAATCCGTGTACTGCAGTGGGAGGAGATCAAAACAAAGAATTTAGGGGCAACGCATCATTTTTAAGAGAAAAAGGCCCCAGGGGTGGAATAAAAATTTATTGCTTTTGAATTTTCCATATTGACCAGAAAGCCAAAAATCATATGTATTCGCTCTAACTTGATATATTAACTTGTTTTTTTGTTGGACTGTGATATCACATCAGAGCTTTAGTCCTTTCCCTTCAACTTCTGTGGGGGCACTGGGTTTGTTTACATTCCTCCCACAGTGTACAGTACATAATATGCGTATATCTGAGTTGGGCGTTCCTGTATATAGTTCCTTGGTCTACAGCAATCACTGAAAAGTATGATTTGATTTGATTTTCCTGCCCAATCTTACACAGACTTTTATATCTTGGGGTCAATTTAATTCGGAGATCCCGTGTATGAGTCGTATGAAAACTTAAACAATTACAATTATGCCTTTTTTTGAAGTGTCAACACTTTTGGTTTAGTGAATTTATCACAAAAAATCACTAATTTCGACGTAAACAATGTTTATTTTGATATCTCTTAAACTTTTTCATTACAGTTACTGTAATACAGTGACCACCAGAAAATCCTGAAATAGGAAGACGACTTTTAGAATCAAATCATAAATTTAAAAAGTCTAATGAGCTTGAGACGCAGTGATTGTGTAGTGTCAACAGATCCATTTAACTAAATTACTAATTTAAGTGTCAAGTAAAACTATTAGCCTTATAACAACATCTAAAATAAAATCATTGTATACAATGTCGTCTTCCTATTTTACTGTTTTTCAGGTAATATTGTAGTAATATCTTAAGAGACCCCCCTCACTCATCCCCGCCACTCTTTTCAAATCATTGTATACAATGTCGTCTTCCTATTTTCACTGGTTTTCAGGTAATATTGTATAATATCCTAAGAGACCCCTCATCCCCGCCACTCTTTTCAAATCATTGTATACAATGTCGTCTTCCCATTCAACTGTTTTCAGGTAATATTGTAGTAATAATCTTAAGAGACCCCCCTCCCTCATCCCCGCCACTCTTTTCAAATCATTGTATACAATGTCGTCTTCCTATTTCACTGGTTTTCAGGTAATATTGTAGTAATATCTTAAGAGACCCCTCATCCCCGCCACTCTTTTCAAATCATTGTATACAATGTCGTCTTCCTATTTCACTGGTTTTCAGGTAATATTGTATACAATGTCGTCTTCCTATTTGATTGTTTTCAGGTAATATTGTAGTAATATCTTAAGAGACCCCCTCATCCCCGCCACTCTTTTCAAATGCACCACCTAATCCATATCTTAACCTTTTTAAACTGGAATAGTATGTGTCGACAGTTTTAATTTACTTGAAAAACGATTTAGTTCATTGATCATTAATAATGAAAAAAGGCAAAATTATCGTTTTTAAAAACATTTGTTTCAAAAATTAAAACACAAATTCCAGGAAGTTTTTAAAATCATCAACGAGAGGATTTCTAGATTTCTAGAGTTCAAGATTCTATATATTTCTAGATTTTTAGATTTCTAGATTTCTTTTATGAGTAATTTCTACTTGTCGCAACATTAACTGTGTCATAACTATTTTAAACATTTTATTTAAAATATGATTTTTATTTCAAACTTTTTTTTGTTTAAATAAAGTTTGAGCTTAATTATTTGTGAGGAATCCAGCAGAGTGGAGACATTTGATGGGTTGAACTGCAGTCAGCATCCACCCACTTATAGTCTGAAATAAAGGGACTGTTCATACGATCATAAACAGATTACAGGGACTGTTCTTTGAATATACGTTCATAACCAGTTTACAGGGACTATTCTCTAGATATACGATCATAACCATTTTAAAGGGACTGTTCTCTGAATATACTATCATAACCAGTTTAAAGGGACTGTTCTCTGAATATACGATCATAACCAGTTTACAGGGACTATTGTCTAAATATACGATCAGAACCAGTTTAAAGGGACTATTCTCTGAATATACTAGCATAACCAGTTTACAGGGACTGTTCTCTGAATATACGATCATAACCAGTTTACAGGGACTATTCTCTGGATATACGATCAGAACCAGTTTAAAGGGACTGTTCATACGATCATAAACAGTTTACAGGGACTGTTCTTTGAATATACGTTCATAACCAGTTTACAAGGACTATTCTCTAGATATACGATCATAACCATTTTAAAGGGACTGTTCTCTGAATATACGATCATAACCATTTTAAAGGGACTGTTCTCTGAATATACGATCATAACCAGTTTACAGGGACTGTTCTCTAAATATATGATCATAACCATTTATTATTATTAGTATAATCACCATGTCCAATATACACACAATCCTCTCTGTTAAACTGGTCTGGATAGGCGGGCCTGCCCGCTCCCCAGTTCAAGTAGAGGGGAGGATATCCAAAATGTATCCATTGAAACCTTAAAAAAGAAACAGCAAATGTTCACTTTCCAACACAACTATATTTAGGAGAAAAATTGCTGTACAAAGTTTATTGATTTACAAATATTATAAAGAAAAATAAAAAACCTAATAAAAAAAAATGTTATGTTTTAAAATATAAAAATTTCACATTACCATCCCTCCTCTCCTAGATCTTCTAGTCCAATCCAATAGTTCAGTTTTCCTTAAAGGGAGTGTTAGTGTACATTGCCAACTGTAAATGTACAATTACAGTTCAGTTTTAGGCGAAAATAGATTTAAGTGCAAAATAAACTTTTTCTTTGTTGAAAATTTTAATGCTTAATAGAAGGATGTATTACTGCAACACAGTGGGCTTACTGGATAGTATGTCTCATAAAAAAAAACCACCACACCAACTGACGTTGACAAGACGTCAGGGCGACGTCGTCTCTAGTCGGCCGACGTTGATCTTAAGTCGATACAAGGTTTTTTTGACGTCGCCACAACGTAAAGTGCAACCATTTTTGACCTTGTAGCTTTTTATAGATTACTAAAATAAAAATTAGTGATTTGCTATTTACTGGGGTGAATGCCATATTAACAACTCTTTTAGAGATTAAGACATTTTACTTTGACATCTTGCAAACCAATCTTTTTAACTAGACTGTACCAAAGCTTCATCAAAAATTCTGGCCTAAAATCTTTTACAATTTGCTTCCTTTACAGTTTAGAAATTTTTTCGTTAGGGTTCTCCAAAGAGGACTTTTGCGATTTCTCCAAAATTCTTGCTTCTTTTTTTAAGTTAATTCTTTTTAGCTCTGGTGTCATCCATGATTTATCCAAAGAGCTAACAATAAAACTTTTTTCAGGAAAAAATTCTTCATATTTAGATCTGATAGTATTGTGAAAGTTCTGGGTTTTCTCATCTATATCATCAGTGCTCAATATTTTTTTTGTGCAAAATCAAGTTATAAAGTAAAAATCTTTGCAAAAAAATTTCCAAAAATGATAAAATATACATTTTTGAAAAGCTCTTGAATATGCCAATTCAAATGTGCAAAAAAGTGTCCAAAATTTTAAATAACCTGATGTGTAATTAAGAAAAGCTAAAAATGTTCAAATTTCTTTAGACGGGTTGTATTAAAATAATTTGCAAAAATTTCAAAACTTGTGCAATCCGTTTCCTTATGTCATAGGCTTTCCAAAAAGCTTAAAATTATCAAAATCTGACAAGTGAAAGTGGGTCATAACAACGATTCAGTTTGTAACAGGAAAAAAGTAGTCATTCAGGCAGCTTGACTCAGGCAGTTAGTATAAAAGCCCGGTTTAAGACCTAAATGGAGGGCTATGGGTATTTAGAAAAAGTCAGAGAATTTCAACATCCTCAGACCAAAACCGTTTAAGTTATGTAAAAAAACTACATGGGGGGGGGGCTCAAATTACCCTCCCCCCTCAGCAGGAATAGGGTTACCTACAAACTGTTCACTGTATCTCAGTAAATTCTCAACATGCATCTGAACATATCCTAGATATTAGAAAATCCACAAAATACCTCTGAACGAAAAAACGATAGTTTTTCGTTTCGTTTTTGATTTTTCAAAACTAACTAACCAATTTGTTAAACGAAAAACGAATGGTTGACACTAACGAACGAAACGACAATGTTAAAAGAATTTTATGAGATTTGATTTTTGAAAAGATTCTTTTGTAAGAAAATTTTATGAATGTCTTCTAACATATGTAATTATATTGGGTTAAAAAAGCATTTTTTATATGTTTTACGTTTCTTTTAACAAAAAAAAAACAATTTTCACCTGTTGGTCAGAATTATATATTTCCACAAGTATACTTCCAAACTCATTGCAAATCTAAAAATTCTAAAAATACAATTTTTCTCTGCAATGTCTTTTTTCTTTTAGCGCATTTTGAGGTTGTGCTACTATAAAAAGTAAAGTAACATTTTACATATTATATTACTAATTAATTACTCATGAAAAAACTGTGGGGGGGGTCATTTAGTATTTCTTTAATCCATAACACTTTCAATTAAAAGAAATCACCATGGAATTCACGATTTTTAAGACAAAGACAGCATTGATTTTTCTGAAACTTTCAAAATGACATTTGAAAAGTTTGATTCTTTCTCTTTGCCCCCCCCCCCCCCACAGACAATACTTAAATCTCCTTTTTATTACAAAATGTCACTAAAATTTTGTAACTGATATATTTCTTAAAAGTGTACTGAACCTATGTACATTAGTTGTAAAATGATAATACTGAAACCATTTGAAAATACTTAAACGTGGGACCATGTTCATAGATGAATAATTACATGCAGCAAATGAAAACCAACCATTATTATTTCTACCTGTAATGCTTCAAGCCAGGTTACACCTTCTGCTTCAAAGTATGGTAGGTAGCAACCATATTCAGCATCAGAAAACCAACCAGATGGACAAACTTTAGGAGCAGTTGTAGGAAGAGTTGTTTGTTCAGCTGTTGTTGTGGTTGAACGAGTTGTTGTAGTTGGTTCAATTGTTATTGTGGTTGTTCGAACTGTTGTTGTAGTTGTAGTTGTAGTTGTAGTTGTAGTTGTAGTTGTTATAGTTGTAGTTTCTGAACCTAGTCCGGTATATGCCAAGAGGAGTATCAAGTAACATATTAACATTCTGAATATTAATCTATGGTATCGATCAGTTCGATCAATTCGATCAATTCGATTAATGTTTTAATAATCAATTGATCAGTCAATTAAAGATTAAATAAGATTTTGTTATGTATAATAAATTGAATAGGAAACAGGTTTAATACCAAACTTTTTAATCAGAAATTGTTTACTTTCAATAAGATAAAGAAATTGAAAATAATTTTTGTTCGCCGAAATTAAACTGCGAGGATTGAGTAACTCCACCTAGGGTTGGCCATTGATAAACAAATTTTAACGATTAAAATGACAAACTTTCTTTTTTTACATTCATAAAAAACACATTTAACAAGGCACAGACATGTTGAAGATAAGCTCAGTAACTGTCATATTAAAACACGTCATTTTAAAACAAATTGTCACATGTCAACTTTTAAATTTTTCCCCCTGAATATACAGGGTTCCCAACAAGCAGGATGTTTTCAACTTCAAAATAAACTTCGAATGAGGGTAGACAAAATTTAACCAAGAAATATCATATTCTTTTTATAGTGGGGATTTAGCATGGAAATTTCACTGTAACCTCCCTAGAAGGGCTGAACTATTGGGTCATCATTAAACTCACGTCAAACTAAAGTAAAATGCTTGTAAGATTGAAATCTCAAATGTTTTTAACATAACTCCTCTTATTGAAGAGCTATTAGAAAGAACAAAAATGTTTTTAATTCATAATATGTAATTAAATAAATTTTATTTTCTTACAATTGTGCGTAAAACCAGAACTAGAGGAGGACAAGGTCGTAACAGTAATGTTAATTGAATTTGACCTTATCCTCCTGGTTAGTTTACAGTGTACGGTTCCGTTTTGCATTATATACAGGGTGTCCCACGAAACATGACAATAGCAAGACGACTTGAAAGTCGTTTTTGGTATTTGAATTATTTGTGACATTTAGTCTTCTATCTACTTTAACATGTATGATTCTTGAAACAATTATTACATAATTCTCCTAGCCCTGGCATTTCCAAAAAGTGGTCTGCGTTTTTTGTGCTTTCAATATTACCGGAGATATAAAGAGTTTGTTTCAGATTTCAATTTTGTTAAATAAAAGCAAAATTGTCGAAATCTAAACGAAATTCTTCATATCTCGGGCAATATTGAAAGCACAAAAAATGCAGACCACATTTTGGAAATGGCAGGACAAGGGGAATTTTGTGATTATTATCTCTAGAAATTTACTTCTAAAATTAGGTTGACAAATAAACGCAGCAAATTATATCAAAAATCAAGACGACATTCAAGGCCTCTTGCATACTTTCATGTTTCGTGGGACACCCTGTACCTCTGAAGTAAATGTATTTAAAACTATAGATATTGGGATGATTTTGAGTAGTTTGAGGAGATACTTATGGATATATATATTTTCTGTCAGGGTAAATACTGAGCTTAGGTAGAGAAGAAACAGTTTTAAGAACATATCTTTTACTTACACAATACTAAATTTTGACACGGAGAGAAAATGTTTGCAAAATTTTACAACTCTGTAAAGTTGTATGTCGGAGTTATGTCAGTCTGTACTGTACAGTGTACATGAAAATTCACTCCCAAGTTGCTGTAGACATAATTACAAGTGACCCTAAGATATTAGAGTGCTAATATACAATAAAAGGAAGACGATTTTTTTATTCAAGTTTTAATTGTTAACAAGCTTTTTTCGAATTACAAGGTTACATGCAATTAAATTGAGAAGCTTTTTTAATCGACAGATTTTCTCTGTTTCCATGTTTTTGTGTATCATGCTGTTTAAAAGCTTGATATAAATCAAAATTAGAATCGAAAGTCGTCTTCATTGTATTGAAATTATTGATATTATCGCCTACCACCGTATATTCCCTAAATCCTAAATATTCTTTATCTAAAGCGTTTTTAAAATTAAATTATTGATTTTCTGCAAGACCTATAGAATAAATAATAATTTACCAAAAAAGTTGCAAGCAAATTAAACATAATACAAAGTTATCAAGAGTTCCTGTTGATGGAACAATATAAGGTACCGTTGTGAATTGGTCTTTCATTCCTTTAAAAAAACATGACAATAATCTTGCCTTACTATGCTTAAATTAAACAATTTGCAACAGATTAGTGCATATTTAATCAATAAAACAATAGTACAAGATTCAAATTCTTTTATTCCCTTAATAAATTAAGTATATTTACAACATTAAACAAATAGAAATTCAGTTTGTTATCAATATCTACCTATACCATGAGTGTGTTAAGAAAACTTACATTTTGTTTGACATCATGAACATAATTCTAGGGATATCTCACACATTTTTATTTCCCTGGCATTTTGTCCCTAAACTCGAACAAAATGTTCGCAATTGCTAAATACAGTCGGTAAGTTCGTTACAATGATGGGGAGGGGGGTTCAACTATATTGAACCCCCCTCCCAATCATTTACTTATTAAAAATGAATCTTGGTTATTTGATTTATGACATGGGTAACGAACATAAAAGTTGGTGAACTACAATTTTGATACAGTGGGACCTAAAAAACTGTGAATTGGATGTTATCTAAAATATTTCAAATAACATTAATCACAGCAATTGTGCTGTGTGCAGTGTTCACAGGCCCATTTTACTTAAATAAGTTGATTTTTAATTTGCTTTGAACAAAATCAAATACACATAATATGTTAAATGTCATCTTTCAAATGATAGTTTTTAAGTCCCATTGTACAGTAATAACCAAAAAACTGTGGAATAGAAAGACGACTTTTATACTCAAGATACGACTTTAAATAGTCCAATGAACATGAGGCACAGCAGTTTTATAGTGTAAGGAGACCCATTTCACTTAATTAGTGATTTAATAACTTTCTAGCAAGGCTATTTGCTTTGTAACAACATCAAATGCCCTTCAGTCATGCACTAATGTCGTCTTCCTATTCTACAGTTTTCTGGTCACCACTGTATAAAGTATAATAAAGGGCAAAATTTGAATTTTAGAATATTGTGTTGTGACTTGTTAAAATATAATAATTGTTAAAATTTGAAATTGTCAAAAAAGGGGTTTAAGTTATTTTGAGTTTAAACAATGTTGTAAAAGGGATTTACATAATCTATATATATCACAGTGAATATTTATTTATTACTTAAATACTGATATCTCAGTAAGTTTGTCAAATATTGAGAAATGTAACATCAAACATTTAATTTTCCTATCTTTAAAGAGCTCTGAGAAAAGCTTGGCCATTTTTGTTATGGTAGAAAGAACATTTTTTCAGCTTGTGCACAAGTTGTTCAATGTACATACATTTTCATGTACACAGTCGATAAAATGTTGATATTGCTTAACATTTTACATATACATGGGATCTATCTATCATTTACATGCTAATACATCTATCTATCTATCTATATATCTGAATGAATTATGACTTCAAAAATATTATCACAACATCCAGCGGCAAGACTATACAATTTCAATTATTAGATTTTTGCATAACTTATTCAAAGAGGAGCTTGCACGCAGAGCAGAAAAAAAGTTAACAACTTGAATAAAGAGACCTAGGGTCGTATATTAAATTAATTGTTGCAGCATCTGCAATGTAAAGTGTTCACAAAACGCCAAAGTCGTCTTTAAAACGCGAGAAAAAATAAAATGGCGCCAGATTTAAAATTTGGCGGGAAAGAGTCTAATTTTACGAGTTAGATCTGGTTCTGTTGAGACTAAGTGTGGAGAAGGAGAAGTGGCCAAGGTCTAGGTTTAAACTAGATCGACTAGGTGAAGTACCAGGGGACTGCTGGGGAGTTGAAACTGAAATAAAGATCAAATATTAGACACACTTCCCAATTTTAAACAGATTTAAACAAGTTGTTAAACAACTAGCGAAAAGTTTACCTGATGTGTCTGAATCTGACCCGAATGATGATGCTAGATTGTGCATACTTAAACTCTGGGTCAGCTTACTGTTCATTAAAGCGAGACGGGTCACCTGGGTGGAAAAAAATAATGATATCTTACTTTTTTACATTTTCTTATATTTCATATTGTAACATGGATGCATCTTGCTTAATCAGTCCTTGTGAGTTGTGGTTACTAAATAAAGGAAATAAATTCTCAAAGTTTTGAAATTCGAAAAAAATTTGTAATTGAAATCACTAATTAAACAGCTTTAAGGGATAATGAATGTTTTGCAAAATTCTTTATTCAATTTGGTAATCAGATGAAATAACTGTAATTGTTATTTTGTTATCATGTTATTTTGTTAATTGTTAGTTATTGTTAATGTATTAATCAAAATCCTGTTATTTGTTAATCAATATGTGATCGTCTAAACGTTAACCTTCATGAAAACCAAATGGCAATTGTTTAAAACATGGCGGCGTCTATGAAAGTAAAAATGGCGTTGTGGGCAGATTACCTTATTTATACGGTAGAAAAAGTTTATATTCAACTAGTGGTGTGCAGGCTGGTGTAGGCAGCTGGAAATTATTTGTCTAAAAAGTGCAAAGTGCTCCCATTACCATCAAGTTCATTGAGTACAGTTCAAAGAAGAACAGTTACAATGCAGTACAGCGCAGTGAAGTACAGTGCAATTAAGTATAGTACAACGCAGTTACAGTTAGTTACAGTAAAGTAAAATAGTGTTAAGAACTTGAGTATGGTATATTTATTATGGTATATAAAAGTTTTGAACAGTACAGTACAGTACAGTACAGTACAGTACAGTACAGTACAGTACAGTACAGTGCAGTACAGTACAGTACAGTAAAGTAAAAGTACGTTTTCTGGTACAATAGGGTTAAGAGTATGGTATATTTATGTACGAAACAGAACAGTACAGCACAGTACAGTACAGTACAATACAGTACAGTACAATACAGTACAGTACAATACAGTACAAGACAATACAGTACAGTACAATACAGTACAGTACAGTACAGTACAGTACAGTACAATACAGTACAGTACAATACAGTACAATACAGTACAGTACAATACAATACAGTACAATACAGTACAATACAGTAAAGTACAATCCAGTACAATACAATACAGTACAATACAGTACAGTACAATATAGTGCAGTACAATACAGTACAGTACAATAGAGTACAATACAGTACAGTACAATATAGTGCAGTACAGTACAATACAGTACAATACAGTACAGTACAATACAGTACAGTACAATACAGTACAATACAGTACAATACAGTACAGTACAATACAGTACAATACAATACAGTACAATACAGTACAATACAGTACAGTACAATACAGTAAGTACAGTTAAGTACAGTACATTACAGCACAGTGCAGTACATTGCAGTACAGTGCAGTACAGTACAATACAGTACAGTAAAAGTACGTTTTCTGGATTTATTATTGGTACTAAAGCTGGCATTGAAATGGGTTAAAATATTCTAAATATGAAAAGTATTCAGCAACAAAAATCACAAAACATTTTAACCCATTTTTAAGGGGGTGCGGTTCATCATTGAAAACCAATTTCTTGAAAAAATCAAAATTAAAATAAAATTTTCAAAATCTGAGTTCAAAATGTTTAGTAGGTTCAACTGAGTTCAAAATGTTTAGTAGGAATTTGAACAACTAAAATTTTCCAAAACGTAATTTTTTTATTTTCAATCCGTTAAAACATTTGAGAAACTGAAATATGAACATTTTTACAAAAGCTTTTTACAAAAGTTTATGTTAAAAACAGAAATCTATTTGTTTCCCTCTTAAGCTTTATCCCATTATGGGGTTCTCTCTGAAGATTTAGATTTAGTTTAAAATATGCTCCCAACAAAAGATTAACTATGATATGCTATGAGAAGGCTTTTGATAGATGGATAAAAAAGTCATAACCCATAAATCTTTTAAAGATGGAAAAGTTTTTTTGAAAAAATTTAAATTACGCATTTTTCAAGTAAATATTTACGAATTTTCTTCGTACATCATAAATACTTATATTTCAGTTATTCAAATCTTTAAGATTGAAAAAGTAAAAAAATAAAAAAAGATACTGACATGACACCCTTCAATTTTGGACACTTTTAAAAACTTTTAAAACACTTTTAGAAAACGATTTTAGAAAATATAATTCAAAATTCAAAAATCAAATATAAAAAATAGAAAGATATATTTCCAAGAAATGGTTTTCAAAGATACAGTGGCAGGGTGTCTAAAATATGAACCTGGAAGGATAACATGAAAGAATATTGAAGTAATGAATAAAATAATATAAAAAACGTTATTTTTTATTTGAAATCTTTGGTGGAAAACAAAAGTGAGAGCTTTCTTTTAAAGTTTAAAGTATACCAATGTTAATCGTATGACCGTTAATGACAATCCATTCAATTCAAAGTTAACAAAAAAAAGTTTACAGGTTTTAAGGTTTTTTTTTCATAATTTTTTTTTTTTTTCGATATCTTTGGAGCATCCTTTTGTAAATTAAGCTTAGGGGAAACTTTAAACTTACGGATTATTTGGTCATCCTGCAATAGTATACAGTTAGATTGAGAGTATTAAGATATCTAGAAATCCATTCAATATAAAACCAGATTTTAGGTAAAAATTTTTAAAAAAAGTTTAATGAATTTTGAAATTTATAATTTTTTTTTAGATTTTCTTTCATTCCCTAAAAACTGGTTTATAACCCAGGAAGCTGGTTTATAACCCAGGAAACTGATCTATAACCCAGGAAACTGGTTTATAACCCAGGAAACAGGTTTATAACGCAGGAAACTGGTTTATAACCCACGAAACTGGTTTATAACCCAGAAAACTGGTTCATAACCCAGGAAACTGGAAATCAGAAATTATTTGTTAGATAGATAGATAGAGAGTCAAGAATTAGTGGTTATGTACATTTATTTATTCAAGCAACACATATGTAGGGGTGTGCACAGAGATGTCCCCCCACCCCCCCACCACCACCACCACAAAAATTGAAAAAGTAAAAGACAATTGACAATTTCGGTCTTAGAAATTGTTAGAAAAAAACGAAACTTTTAATACTGGTTTATTCTACTTGTAACTTGGACTTGGAAAATAATATATCTTTTATTGAACAAATTCTTATGCACGACCCTACAGAAATAGCAGCATTAAAGGGATTGTTCACTTAGTTTGAACGATATACATATTCCTGAATATAATCTAATAAAATAACTTTTTGGATTAAGTTAAAAATTGCCTTTCAAAATTGTGGACAATTCCTGTAAATGCATGCATCTTATGAACCCATTTACCATGTTAAGTGTAACTTTGCTGCAGTGTACAACATTACACTGTGGTGTACAACTGTACACTGTGGTGTGTACAACTGTGCACTGTGGTGTACATCTGTACACTGTGGTGTACAACTGTACACTGTGGTTACCTGCGCTCTAAGACACGCCACTTTATCTTGCAGTTCTCTCACCCTGTTATTCATTATTCATTGTTAATCATAATCAATAAAATTCAAACAGATGTGTCAAAATTTAATAGAAAATCAGTACTATTCTTACTTAAATATGACGTTTCATTTTTGCAAAACCCCATCCTACAACAAATCATAAATATAAAACAAAAAAACTGGCATATTAGGCAGTATAGGCTATTGTATTGATAAGATTGATAAGAGAGAATGTATTAAGCAATTGAAAGAATGAAAAAAAATAAAATGATAATAAATGAATAATTCATTCCTGTCACTCTCATCTATAGACGTACAAAGATCTCCTTCTGTCACTAACTCTTGATTCTAATATACAAAAAATCATTGGTCAAAACTTGAATCTCAGGTCAAGGAATAGGGACGAGTTAAAGGTCACAGAAAAAGGTCAAATTTCGAAGAACGATTCAAAGGTCAATAGATGAAAAGCTCAATGAATAAAGAAAAGGTCGTAATAGAAGATTGAAGAATGACTTTTAGGTAAATAGATCATTTGAAGTTTATGAATTATGAATGAAGTTTAAGGAAATTAATGGAAGCTCTAAGAATTAATAAAAAATTGAAGATAAATTCGAAAATTTTCTTCAAAATTTGAATTTTTGTCTTCAAAATTTTTAAAAAAAAATTTACGGGCAATGCTGGGGCACTGAGTAAAAAAAAGACCTTATACTCAAGATTTGATATTTTCTGTGTAAGCTCTGCAACACACTGGGTATTCTCCGCATCCCTTATCCGAGCCATCATCAGATCCTCCTTTAGCTTACCCTCCAGGTCAACAAACCTAGTAGAAGTATCATTATTATTAGTGTTATCATCAGATCCTCCTTTAGCTTACCCTCCAGATCAACAAACCTAGTAGAAGTATTATTATTATTAGTGTTATCATCAGATTCTCCTTTAGGTTACCCTCCAGATCAACAAACCTAGTAGAAGTATCATTATTATTAGTGTTATCATCAGATCTTCCTTTAGCTTACCCTCAATATCAACAAACCTAGTAGAAGTATTATTATTATTAGTGTTATCATCAGATCCTCCTTTAGCTTACCCTCCAGATCAACAAACCTAGTAGAAGTATCATTATTATTGGTGTTATCATCAGATCCTCCTTTATAGATAGATAGATAGATAGATAGATAGATAGATAGATAGATAGATATATAGATAGATAGTTGATAAATAGATAGATATATGTATAGATGGATGGTTCAGTGGATAGATAGAAAGAAAGCTTCGTTAATTACATAATTAAGAAAAATAGTGATTTAATACAAAAAGAAATCTAGGAAATAATTCTCTCTAATTCTTTCAGGATGTTATCGAGAACATATCTGCAAAAACTTTTAAGGTATATTTGTTAAAAAAAAGCAACTGAGGGATCGTAGTTCTGCTATTTATAAGGCTTCGAAATAGTTTGGCGTGGCTCACGGCGCCATCCCACAACAAAAAAGGATGAATTTAAATATTTAAGCTGACCTGCTTGTCATAAGTTCTTCTTCTAACCTCCCTGCTTCAGATTTCCCCTCTAGTAGGGACCCCAGGAGCTTTTTAGGAGTACTTGGAACCTCTGGGGGGTCCTAAATTTAAATAGTTTTAGGAGTACTTGGAACCTCTGTGGGGTCCTAAATTTAAATAGTTTTAGGAGTATTTGGAACCTCTGGGGGGTCCTAAATTTAAATAGTTTTAGGAGTTCTTGGAACCTTTGGGGGGTCCTAAATTTAAATAGTTTTTGGAGTACTTGGAACCTCTGGGAGTTCAAAATTTAAATAGTTTTTAAGGCTTCAGGATAAAAACAGAAAGAAACTATTATTAATTAATTATACAATTATTATTAAACTTTAAGTTTTTTACATTTATTTTATCATATTGATTAGTATTATTCTTATGCTCATTTCTATTTTCACTATTCTTTTTGTTATCCTTATCATTATTATTATTATTGTTATCATAATTATCATAATTGTTATCATTGTTGTTGTAATATTATTACCTTGGGTGTCTCTGATCTCTTGAGGTGTTTTAACCACATCGAGTTGAGATCTACAACCTACAACATAGTTTTTCTTATTTGTTTCTTCAATTACATTGTGGTATATCTACAGTTTCGTTTATAGTAAATACAGTGGTACCCGTAAACCAGTGGAAGAGGAAAATCTATATTACGCAAGCATAAGATGTTATCATAGAAAATATAATTAGTTTTACCATTAAAAATCATCTTTATTAAGTGTCTGTTTATTCACAATTGCCGTGTTTCATTTTTATCGGAATAATCAAAATCATAACAGTTTAATCAACTAAAACAAAATAAGTGGTTTTGGTTACAATCTTAGTTACAATCCTTATAAACCTCGATTTATACTAAAGTAAACTTTAATATTTTCTATATTTAAAAACTAAAACTGCCAGAACAGGACCATCCTGGGCTTGACTTTATCTTCTACAGATTTACTTTGCTTGTTTGTCTGTCTGTTCGTTTGTATCCAAAAAATGTCAAAACGGCTGAACCAACCGGGGCAAAACTTGGGGGGGGGGGGATTTCACATGACCCCAGAGAAGGTTTATGAGACATCAAAATTTAAAGAATTTCTTCTTAGATAATAATGGAAGTCTGAACTTTTGTTTGAGATAGTGCGTTGAAACCTTTAATTTGAGGCGATTAAGTTCTTAAACCGCATTGTATGATCTCTTATATTGCTTTGATGGCTTCTGATTGGCCGGAAATCTAGAAATATCCGAAAGGCACTAAATTATATATTTTTTGCATATTTTTTAATAAATAGTGCTCTTTGAATAGAGAAGCAGTGCAGTGCAGTACAGTACAGTGAAGTACATTGCAGCGCAGTACAGTACAGTACAGTACAGTTTTGATCAAAAGTACCTTTGCTCTCAGATCTTTAAGTGCTAGATTAGCTTCAGCTTCAAGTAATTTACTGGCAGCTAGTTCCTCCTAGATAATAGATATTATTGGATTCGATTCATTAGATTTCAAGGACGTATACAGGAATACAGGGCGTATACAGGAATACAGGGCCTATACAGGAATACAGGGCGTATACAGGAATACAGGGCGTATACAGGAATACAGGGCGTATACAGGAATACAAGGCGTATACAGGAATATAGGGCGTATACATGAATACAGGACGTATACAGGAATACAGGAAGCATACAGGAATACAGGGCGTATACAGGAATACAGGGCGTATACAGGAATACAGAGCGTATACAGGAATTCAGGGCGTATACAGGAATACAGAGCGTATACAGGAATACAGGGCCTATACAGGAATACAGGGCGTATACAGGAATACAGGGCGTATACAGGAATACAGGGCGTATACAGGAATACAGGGCGTATACAGGAATATATAGATACATGGATAGATAGGATAGATAGATATATAGATAGATAGATAAATAGATAGATAGATAGATAGTCTCTGAATATATGAATATATGAATAATAAGTACATGCGTGAATAAAAGGATAAAAGGATAAAAATTAAGAATGAATTAAAGAATAAGTAAAATAATTAATAAAAAGATGACCAAAAAATGTGTGATCCCAATCCGGGTAAGGGATTACAACTGGAAAGTTAGCTTTTCTTTGGAATTTAACGAATGCAGTTCCCAACTTCCCTGGGCCCTGGAATTCAGTCCCCTGAGCCCTGGACACAGGAATACAGTCCCCTAAGCCCTGGAATGCAGTTCCCTGGGCCCTGGACACAGGAATTGAAAAAGTTGAATGAATCAAAGGATTTATGTATTAAAAATTCACCTTAATAAGTTCGTCCTGTAAGCAATGGATCATCTCTTCCTTCTGTTTTATTATTTCACTCTTTAAGGACAAATCCTAAACATTCAAAATAAAGATGTCATAACCAGTATTAGTGTTATAAAGTTGCCTTTATCATGTCTTTGAATTGGTCGCTAAGCAATGAGTCCTATCCAAGATACAATTGAAGACATCAAATCATTTCAGTGCCGTCTAGTAGCCTGTCATGAACTCAAATGATAATACAAATGACATTAATAAAATAAATGAATAAAATAGTCACACTTAAATCCGAGGAAAGTTCAGGGAAGAGCCAATGTCAACGCACTACCTCCAATGTCACCGCACTACCTCCAATGTCACCGCACTACCTCCAATGTCACCGCTCTACCTCCAATGTCACCGCACTACCTCCAATGTCACCGCACTACCTCCAATGTCACCGCACTACCTCCAATGTCACCGCACTACCTCCAATGTCACCGCTCTACCTCCAATGGAAGTAGCGGAGGGTCATTGGTGGCTGGCCACAAGGGCTGAAGTGTGAACCACCAAGCACGGGTTAAGTTCAATGGCGTAGTGGCACAAACCCACTGCACATGTGCACACTTTCCTGATACACAGATGTGCTGTCGGTATTTGTATAAATGTGTGAAAGTTTCATGCATAGTCTCCAATATAGTTCACCTCAAAAGGCACCCTATTGATCATAATATTTCGTAGCCATTTTGCTATTAAGAAAATCCATGTTGAATTACCTCTAGACTAGAGGGTTTAGAGGTCTGGTCTTCCAACTCACGAATCCTGAATAAAATATCATGAATAACAATGATCCATGTGCTTTGAATTTGAGACCATGTCATATGTTTTTTGTTACTTTTAAGACGTAAATAATGATCTCCTGGTCATGTTGCCAGACTATCTACCTGAGTTGAAGCATCTCTAGCTTGTTATTTGTCTCCTGATCATGTTGTCTGACTGCCGCTAGTTCCCGCTTCATCACAAAGTTAGTCTCCTCCTCCTCTGCTCGGGTCACCTGACCCTACACATAAATCAATCAATCAATTAATCAATGAAACAATCAATCAATTGAAAATTAATCATTAAACCTACCGGCAAAATAATCAATTATATAATAAATTTAACAGAAAAAGTTATCTTCTTAATCCATTTACTATTTCTAATCAGTATCCAATAAATAATATCCATTACATTAGAAACCGCAATTTAGTTAGAATGTATTGTATAGATTTTAATTCAATTTACTGTACACTGTACACCAAACCTTTATAAATGTGTTGAGTATTCTATGTAATGTATTTCATGGCTACTGTACGCTGTATAATAAGTCTAACTGCACTGCACTGCACTGCACTGCACTGTGTACTGTGTACTGTGCACTACACTGCACTGCACTGCACTGTGTACTGTGTACTGTGCACTTCACTGCACTGTGTACTGTGTACTGTGCACTGTCTGTACTGTACTGTACTGTACTGTACTGTACTGTACTGTACTGTACTGTACTGTACTGTACTGTACTGTACTGTACTGTACTGTACTGTACTGTATTTTATTGTTCTGTAAACTGCACAAGTGTATCAGCCATTTGTTGGGTACACTTCAATATTGAAGGAGACACATTGCCTCCGTTTTAGATATTTAGCTGAATAAGAACATATACTACACTTTGCGTATGGGTGCAGTGAAAAATGCATTCCTACTGAGCATTGTACCTGTACTGTATTTAAGTGTTTTACTTTATTGTACTGTACTGTGCTGTACTCTGTACCTGTATAAGTCTATCGGCCAACTCGCTGGACTCGTTGTTGAGTATATCTATCCTTTGGCGTAGTAACCTGTTCTCAGTTCGCAGACGCTAAAATATTAAAATAACATTTTAACAGACATTTGTCTGATTACAGATGAATGAGATATTCTTGTTTTCCAATTGAAAAATGACAAAGAGAGGTTTAAAGGCTACTGTTATTGATCGGATATGCCACACTCTTTGAAATTCAAAACATAGGGTCACTTAAAATTAATAAAATCTAAATAACAGAACAAATTCAAATCAAAGCAGACTTTTAGGGACGTCCTACAGTTACACCCACACGTAGTGCCTTTTAATGGATTAATTCCTTACCCTTAGTTCAATTTCATCTTCCTTCTCTTTACACTTCATCGTATTGTACTCCTTCTCCAACCTAGAAAAGTATTAAAATATATACAGGGTGAGTAAAAAAACTTGATTATCGATGTTTTGGACAATATTTTCCAAATGTTTGTTTTGCTTAGATTAAAGGCACAAAAAAAAAAAAATGTAATTAAGCGTTGAAAAAAATCCGCAAAACCAATTTATTTTAGAAAATAATTGTTTGGAAAATATTTATGCTACTGTTTTTCAAAATTTCATAAAAATTACTTAAAAATTGAATGAGTTATGACAACAAATCCGCAAAAGTTTAGAGTGGAGATCTACAGTAAATGTTATCAAATTATATTCTTAGAACTGTTATGACTTCAGAAATTAAAATATAACATTCAATTTTTAATGAATTTTAAAGAAATTTAGGAAAAAATATAAAACTTACATTTTCCCAACAATCTTTCCAAAAATTTCCTTTTATACAACAAAACTTTGGTTTCGCAGATTTTTTTTCAACTGTTAAAAAATATTTTTTAATTTTTTATATGTATAATAATAATATGCAATTATGTGCATCTAAAAAGGTGTTCTCAAATTAAGATAAAGAACAGAATATGGATTTGTATATCGAAACATATCTCTGTTGATCCAATAAAAAGTAATTAGTTTTTACAAAATTAGGCTTTCCATCCATACACCTTCCTTAGGGTCATGACTGTACGAGATCCACTTTTTGGCGCACTCGGTTCAGCCGTTTTGACGTTTATTAGATACAACCAAACAAATAGACAAACAGACAGACAAGCAAAATATTGTTATATACAGATAACTTAAAACATTTATTTCAACTCCCTTTAACAGGCACGCACCTCTGTCCCTTTAGTAAAAGTAAATTCAACCTATATGAATCATAAGTCTGACCGCGTCAACCTTGTTGGAACGGCTAGTCCTGTCCACAGAGCTAGGTACAGTACAAACTGGTACCGGAAAGGTTGACCCGGCTCGGAAATTCAAATGTACTACGGCTGCCCGTGCAGGGGAAACGAAACTTTGTTTAAATCGAATTTTTACCTTTTCATTTTTTTCTGATTAATCTTGAGGTTAAATGCCATACTGAATATTGGTTCCGGGTCAGCTTCAAACTTTCCGGGCATCTCTTTTTGAAAATACTAAAAATATATTATTTTGTGGATCAAACAGATAAATACTAAGTTTGTTTTAATCTTCATAATCTCTTGGTTCAGATAAATGTTATCAAAATTAGCGAGGTTTTCATTTTCTCCATAATATATATTTATTTTATTTTTTTTTCTTAACTATATTTATCCAATGGAAATACATATGTTTCATGTAATTTTGCGTGTCAAAAAAACTGCATAAAAGCCTCCTGAAAATGAAATACGCTCCGGATGTGTTGCAGGAAAAATTGGTCGCGAGAACGGGTGGTCAAGTAAAATCTTCCGAAAAAGATCTGTACTCAATTTTATCGACTTTTGAGATGAAAATGTGAGAATATTTTCAAAAAACTTTGGCAGAGTTGGTCGTTATTTTGCTTAATTTGGGTGAAAATGGGTCGGTAATGTTGGTCGTTGTTTTGCTTAATTTGGGTGAAAATGGGTCGGTAATGTTGGTCGTTATTTTGCTTAATTTGGGTGAAAATGGGTCGGTAATGTTGGTCGTTATTTTGCTTAAAAAAGTTTAACTTACCCTTATTACTCCTTCCATGTCTTGACTTAAAAGCTCGTGTTTCGCTAAACACAATCATTCATTTTAAAATAATAACAAAAATTATAATAATGATAGTATTCGGGAAAAAATTAAGAATTAGCACCGCACGCGGGCAGACGTAGTATATTTGAATTTCCGATCCGGGTCAACCTTTCCGGTCCAAGTTTGTACACTGTACATTGGGTAAATAAATCAGACACTGGATAGGACTAGCCGGTGCAACAAGGTTGACGCAGTCAGACTTTAGGTTAAATTTACTTTTACTAAAGGGGCAGAGGTGCGTGCGCAAACTAGACAGACAGAGAATGTACGCTTTATATGACCTCGTAGCTTCTCTAATTCTAATTTTATTCACAGTTTGAGAAAAGCAAATATCAAGCATCTCTGCCCCTTTAGTAAAAGTAAATTGAACCTATATGAAATATAAAGTCTGACAGCGTCAACCTTGTTGCACCGGCTAGTCCTGTCCATAGAGCTAGGTACAGTAAAACTGGGACCGGAAAGGTTGACCCGGCTCGGAAATTCAAATGTACTACGGCTGCCTGTGTAACTCATCTAATTGAAGAGTAAATGAGACGAACAAAAATTTCCGAGCCAATTCCAGTTTTTCTGTGCCTAGCTCTATGGACAGGACTAGCCGGTGCAACAAGGTTGACGCGGTCAGACTTTATGCTTCAAATAGGTTGAATTTACTTTTACTTAAGGGGCAGAGGTGCGTGATTATGATTGAAAACCTGAAAGATTGTATTCTGATGTGCAATTTACTTTAGCTTTACGTACTTTAATTAATTATAAAATTTTAGCTAAAGGGCCCGGCATTGCCAGTGGTAAAGAAATTGAAAAAAAATTCGATTTTTTTAGCCTATAACACCCCCCCGGCCACCCATGAGTGTCCTCAAAATATCTAACCCCAATCGGTCCAGCCGGCTATAAGCAACATATATATACACGAATATCTTAAGTTTTATTATATATAGATAATTGAATGAATTGCCTATGAGGAGAAGAGTTAGCGCTATTCTAAAAATGATCTCAATCCCTTCAGAGAGAAAGCAATCCATTATCCTGAAAATAATATATATTTATAAACCCCAATGCAGTGGGATCAATTAGATTATCAAGTACAATAGGTGGCAACAGAGAAATGGATTAATTATACACAACGTGTCAAATATAACAAGAAAACGAAATTTTCTCACATTAGTTGACATGTTCTAAAAAAATAAATAAAAAAGCTAGTGAGATGGGAAGGGTTGTATATAAGGTATATACTGACCTGCAAGCTAGTGAGATAGGTAGGGTTGTATATAAGGTATATACTGACCTGCTAGCTAGTGAGATAGGTAGGTTTGTATATAAGGTATATACTGACCTGCAAGCTAGTGAGAAAGGTAGGGTTGTATATAAGGTATAAACTGACCTGCTAGCTAGTGAGATGGGTAGGGTTGTATATAAGGTATGAACTGACCTGCTAGCTAGTGAGATGGGAAGGGTTGTATATAAGGTATAAACTGACCTGCAAGCTAGTGAGATGGGTAGGGTTGTGGTGTATAAGGTTAGGAACCAACTGCTAGCATATAGATTTGTGTGAATAGCCTGAACATTAATGCATTTATTCAACAACAAATTTACAGTTGAAATTGTAATCTATTTTTGACATTTAAATAAACTAGACTTTATGTAAGCAAATCTTTAAAATAGGGTCTTTTAATACGAGAATTGGGACTCTTGTGACTGTCGATTTAAATTCAACTTTCCTATTCACATAGGGCAGAGAAATTAAGAGTTAAGTACAAAAACATGAAAATGATAAATGACTAATTTCATTAAATTCTAATCCTCCCAGTCCCTGAATTAGAGTTTATTTTGCAAATATGAATAATTAAATTATTTAATGAGATCCATTCAGAATATTTCTATCAATTAGTGCCTATTACGGTCTTCCAGGGTTTAAACTAAAATTTTCGGATCGTGATTTAAGATATTAAATTTAAATCTAACAATTGCAGCAGATAAAATGAAAAGGTTTTTTATAGTACGTATAATAGTATAGAAATAGTATATAAACCATTTTTGCATAATAAAAGATATATCTAGAATAAAGGGATATTGATTTTCTAAATGGCAATAACTTCAACTCTTATTAATTAACTAAAAAAGCATATAGAAAAGTAAATAAAAAAGTATATAGAAAAGTAAATAAAAAAGTATATAGAAAAGTAAATAAAAAAGTATATAAAAAAGTATATAGAAAAGTAAATAAAAAAGTATATAGAAAAGTATATAGAAAAGTATATAGAAAAGTAAATAAAAAGTATATAGAAAAGTAGAAAAGTAAATAAAAAAGTATATAGAAAAGTATATAAAAAAGTATATAAAAAAGTATATAAAAAAGGATATAGAAAAATATATAAAAAATGTATTTCAGTTTTTAACTTCACATTTTTTATTAAAAAAGAATTATACTGAACATAATGTTTCACGCCATCATGACGATCCTCAGTAGTCAAAATTCTTTGAATAAAAAAGGATATAGAAAAGTATATAGAGAAGTTTATAAAAATTATATAAAAAGATCTCACCTGTGATTGAAAATGAACATATAGTTCTGGAATATGTTCTTGCACCAGGGTATCCATCTAGAATAAGTTCATGTATGAACATATTTGTTCATATATGTTATTATTTGTTCATATAATTTCATATATGTATGAACATATATGAACATACATGTTCATATATGATTATATATGATTATATATGTTCAGATAAGTTCATACATGTTCGTATATGTTCATATATGTTCATATATGTTCATATATGTTCATATATGTTCAGAGAAATTCATATGGGTTATTATATGTTCATATATGTTCACATTTGTTCATTTATGTTCATATATGTTCATATATGTTCATATATGTTATTATTTGTTCATATATGTTTATATTTGTTCATTTATGTTCATATATGTTCAAAAAGGTTCATATATGTTCAATGTTCATATATGTTCATAACTTCATATATGTTCATAACTTCATATATGTTTCTATGTTTCCATATGTTTATATATGTTTATACATGTTTATACATGTTTATATATGTTTATATATGTTTTTATATGTTTCTATGTTTTACATGTTTAATGTTTTTATATATTCATATATGTTTATATATGTTTATATATACATTTAACTTTATGTTCATGTTCATGTTCATGTTCATGTTCATGTTCATGTTTTTAATAATAATTATTTTCTAACTTGATTTAAAATGTCCGAAAACTTGAAGACTACTTATCTCGTAAAACTTATATGGGGAAACTGATCTCAAGTTTCGATAAATTTTATTTTATTAATAAAGAAATTCTTAACATAGCTGAACATACTCTGTCTAAACAACCAAAAAAGAAAAATTCTAAATCTCTTAGACAAATACTAATAAGAGGAATTAAAAGACGACTTTTAGTCTAACACACGGGCAGCCGCAATACATTTGAATTTCCGAGCCGGGTCAACCTTTTCGGTCCCAGTTTGTACTGTACCTAGTCCTTTGGACAGGACTAGCCGGTGCAACAAGGTTGACGCAGTCAGACTTTATGCTTCATATAGGTTGAATTTACTTTTACTAAAGGGGCAGAGGTGCGTGAGCAGAAATCAGTTTAATGAACATTTTAATCGACACATTATTTTTAAAGTGAAATTTTTTTTTAATATTCCAAGTCGTCTTTGTTTTCCACTGTATACACGCGACCACTCCTCTACTAAAATGAGTAATTTCGTTTAACTTCTTAATTATGTTTCTATTTCTCCTGAGCTGACAACTTAAACATTGGATACCTTCAATCCCGATCACTTGATCTGAATATCCACTGGGGAAGCATTTTTCCGCTTTTTTATCGCTTTTTAGATATTCCTACTTTGTTCCGACCAATGAGAGTTCTCTCATTGATTGCGCGACAAAATTTCAAAATTTCCTGGCTTCTGATTGGCTGTTAGGGTTTCTTGAAACACCCCCTCTTACTAATTGAATTTTATGCATTTTTCTGACTACAAACTAGAGATTAAATTAATCTTGAGATAAATAAAAAAGATGAGATCAATCATTGATCTCGATATCCACAATTCTAAAGTTTTCAGCTCTGTGCATTTTTTGTTTCCAAATTATATATGTATTGTACACAGTTATGTACTAACAACAAGTGTATGATTCTGCACGCAAATCAGAACTTTACATGTACACGGCTTACCTGGTACATACATAGACCAAGCTCTGCCATACTGGGTTTAAACATTTCTCTCATCCTGAATAGGTTTCATGTACAGTGTGCAATTTACAGTTACAGACAGTAAATCTGTCGGTTTGTTTGTATGTCCGATCATAACTCAGAGATTTGAGGAACTCGGAGAATCACGGGAATGTTCTTAGCTTAGTTCATGAGTGGGTCCATTTCAATGCATTAGTTCGTCATTGTTACAGAAAAATATTGTAATTTTTGGTAATGCTTTGCTAAGAATTTAATATAAGAACTTAACTCAACTTTGATATTTCAAAATTTTACCAAACTTATCAACTATTAAAGTTGGATAAATCAAAGGTTAACACGATCAGGTTGCAAAGATATGACTAAAACATTAAAGTTTGACGTCATAGACCTTTGATATTTCAAAATTTCACCAAACTGATCAACTATTAAAGTTGGATAAATCAAAGATTAACACGATCAGGTTGCAAAGATATGACTAAAATATTAAAGTTTGACGTCATAGACCTTTGATATTTCAAAATTTCACCAAACTGATCAACTATTAAAGTTGGATAAATCAAAGATTAACACGATCAGGTTGCAAAGATATGACTAAAATATTAAAGGTTTTTTTCTTTGGTTAAATTCAATTGAAGGACCGATACTTTCAATCTTTTCCCAATACTGAACACATTTCATGAAAAGCACACAGTGACCGCGTTTACTTAAGGACACAGATTCTAACCAGTCTTCCAAAAAGAAAGTTCATACCAATCCATGGTTAATACACAGTTTGATTGATAATTTTGAAGCAAAGATACAAATTATATAATTGTGATTTTTTTGTGAAATATATAGATAAAATTTTGGAATATATAGATATAAATTGGAATTTACAGATAAAATTTTGGAATGTATAGATATAATATAGAATTTACAGATAAAATTTTAAATTTTATAATATAATTTGGAATTTACAGATAAAATTTTGGAATATATAGATATAATTTGGAATTTACAGTTACAATTTTGGAATATATAGATTTTTTTTTTGAATTTATAGATAAAATTTTGGAATATATAGATTTTTTTTTTGAATTTATAGATAAAATTTTGGAATATATGGATAAACTTATAAGATATTATAGAAAGTTCAAATAAGACAACTATATAATGGGTCCGTTCAAGAAATTAACTATAATGGGTCCGTTCAAGAAATTCAGTCTTCTTCCTAAACTCAAATTTTCTCCTCCCTATTCTGTGCAACCTGAATGTGTAAACCATCGACATTTCAAACTTAGATTATTTGATCTAGAACAGAATTCGAAGTTTGAAATATCTAAGATCTACGACATTAGGTTGCAAAGGTATAAGGATTTAAAAAATTAGAGATTGTGTCAAAAAACTCAATCCCTCAATACCGCTGACAATTACTGTAAAAAAACGCTTTAAAAAAACCTTTAAAGTTAAAGAGTCTGATGAAATATCGTTGACACTTTCTTCAATTAAAGGTTCATTTAAAATAACACTGACAATCACTTTAAAATGTATGATATAACCAACCTGTAATCCTGCATTATTTTCACCAAAACTGCAAACGATTCCTCCTCGGGCATCTGTAAAAAAAGCACATGTTTGAAATAATTTTTTTTTATGTTAAAAAACATATTCATCTCTTCCCTTATTATTTATGAAGAAATAGAATTAAATGCTTTAGTTGGTTTTTATGCTTTCAGAGGTCAATAAATGTTTTTAAAAAATATGACAGAGACCAAGAAAGTAATAAAAAAATTAAAATAACTGACACGAGAGCAAAAACTTGAAGGAAGGGGAAATTTGAAGACAATATAAAATTAAAATAAAAAATAGTAAAAAAGAATGGCAGAGACAAAAAAGTCAAATAAAATGGCAGACATCTAAAAAAGTGAGAAAAAAACTGGCAGACACAAAAAAACGACAGTGAGAAAAAAATTAAGGGAAAATATTAGCAGGGACCAAAAAAATGGGCTATAAGACTAAATTACTCTGATGACTAACCTGCATGAGAAGAAGTCCAACAATAAACGCTGAACCCTGGCAATATCCAACCTCTCTAAACAGAAACAAATAATAAAGTTTATAATTTAAATTTGTGGCGGAAGACGATATAGAGCTAGGCCGGATATCTTGAAGCGGCAAAGTTAAAGCCACGTCACATGCAGCTGATATAATTTTCGCCACGATTTAAATATAAATTAGTTTTTAAGTGAGTTAATAAAGTTTTTTAGTTTCTACAAATTGTAAATAAAAGTTTTTGATAATCTTAGTAGCATTTAACAATTTGTTTAAGAAATCATGATATTGCTAGTAAAAATATTGAGGTAGAAAAACTGGTAGTTGTATACCTATCATGTATACTGTATGCTTTCATCACATTAAACAATGCTTCCTGTCCGACACCATCCTAACAAATTAACAGTTGAAAATAAATTTTTTATAAAAAATAACTTTTTACATAAAAATGAAGAATTCTCTCTTTTTTAACTAAAATTTATAATTTACAACTCACAATAATGAATGAAATTTTATTCTTTTAACAAATAGTAGATTTTTTATGATTAATAATTAATGATTCACCTTTTTCTTAAAAAAATCATGTTCAGGGTAGGTCCTAGCTATATCTCGCCTAATAACCTAAAAAAAACAGATGTAAAACTAAAAAGATGTATCAAAGAAATATCAATGCAGATATAGTTCAATACAAAATTGCATTGAAATAATGCAAAAAAAGTCACATATTAACGCACTTCGTTAAAAAAACTAAAAAATGTCGGATTATTAATCAGCTGATTTTACCTTTTCGCAAGCACTCGTGGATTTCATGTATTCCGCATACTTAGCTTTCTCTGTACATTCATGCGCACCACAAAGAACCTGAGAAATAGCATTTTTCTGCACTTTGAGTTTTGGTATTATCGCTTCTGCCACAACCTCAAATTTTCTTATCTATATATATTTGCAACCTGATGGTGTAAACCTTTTATATTTTAACTTAGATTTTTTGAGCTAGCAAATTCATAGTTTCAAATATCTCAGATCTACGATATTGGGTTGCAAAGATATAGGGATAAGAATTTCAAAGTGTGTGGTAAATACGCTTTTTTTGAGTAAAAATTAATCAATAAGTTATTTATAAATGAAAATATTTTTTAGCCTATCCATGATTATTCAAAATTGCAACTTTTTTGGCAAAAATAAATGGGGATAAGCTATTTTCAAGTTTTTCACAAGTTGCGTCAAGTTTTTTAAAATATTCATTTTACTACAGTGAAACCCTTAATAACAAATACATAGAAAGAAAGAATTCATCAAATGTCTTATTCTTCACTTTCTGATAATGGAATGTTGCAGATATTTAGTTTTTTAATTAAATGATCATTTGGAACTCTTTAAAACTGTTGCCGCATATTCATGGATATTTATTTATTTTCGCAAATACTGGAATTTACGTAATATAATATTAAACTCATTGAAAAATTGTCAAGACGACATTTGATAAATTCTTCCGATGTATTCGTTATTAAGGGTTTCACTGTACCTGCCAAGCAATGCCTCTAAAATGATGAGGTATCCCTTTCCTCACCAGATCCTAAACATTTTCAAATTAATCAAAATATTTTCAGAAACTTGGATCAAATTCTCAACTTGAAAATTAAATATGATGTGTGTGCAAACTCTTCCTGCTTCCAAAGAGATTAAAGTAGACATAATAATCCCCCCCCCTCCCCACTTCCCACTACGGGGATTTCCCCCTCTTCTCTTTTCCAAAAGGAAAATGAATTTTCGGAAAAGTTTTTTAATAAAATTTCACGATTACTGGAATTCTCCAACTTGTAGCGGGAGCAAGAGATGGACATCGTTTTTCTCAACAAACTAAATTTTTTAAGAAACGAACGAAATTTTTCGTTAACGATGGTGTCGTTAAAAAACGAACGATTTTGAAACAATTTTGAAAAACACTATCGGTTTTTTCAATGAACGAGTGATTTTCTGATTATGCTTATTAACATTTTTTACTGAACGATCGTTTAGTGGAAAAACGAACAAAATAGATGGAAAATGAACGATAATTTTGAGAACAAACGAAATAATTTTTTTCATACGATTGAAAAAAACGGACCAAATGGGTCGTTTACGAACGATGAAAAAACGAAATGAAAAAAAGGCGAACGCGTCCATCTCTAGGCTGGGAGTAAGGATGGTAATAATTAAATATTTTCTGGATATAAATTCTAAACTCAACAGAACCGGATCCCGGATCCTGGATCCTGGATTCATAACTTTATTAACAAAAATAGGATTTGAATATAGCTAGATATATCTGTTATTTGTCAATCAATACAAATATGTTTCCTCGATTTTCTTTCTTTTTCCGAAAACGGTATTTTACTCATGTAACATAGAAAATTATAAATAAAAATGAAAACTTCCTTGCAGTTTACATTCTGCAGTATGGCATTTTTTCTACACCTTGACATCATACCTAACAATAACAACATGGTTAATTTCTGCCCCTAATATCGCTCTATTAACACTTGTGATCACTTAGATGGAATTATACTGTACCCCTGCCGGAAAAATGTTTCCTTTTTATCAATTTTTTGATTCAAATTTGTACCTTGATGGTCGGCAGTTTTTTCTTCCCGAAAGTATCCCATTCGTTTATTATCTTTCCCCAGAGAGTCCATAGGTCTTCCTCACCGCACCCTTCAGCTGTACTGCTTCCTGTACATGTACATACATTTCAATACTAGTTGTACTGCTTCCTGTACATGTACAGACATATATAAACTAGTTGTACTGCTTGTTACACACGTAAAAACATTTAAATACTAGTTATACTACTGCCTGTAAGTGTACAGACATTTAAATACTAGTTGTACTGCTTCCTGTACAAGTACATACATGTAAATACTAGTTGTACTGCTTCCTGTACATGTACAAACATCTATATACTAGTTGTACTGATTCCTGTACAAGTATACACATTTATAAACAAGTTGTACTGATTGATGTACATGTACAAACATTTCTATAATAGTTGTACGGCTTCTTATACACGTACAAACATTAAAATACTAGTTATACTGCCTGTACATGTACAGACATTTTTAATCTAGCTGAACTGCTTCCTGTACATGTACAAACATTTCTATAATAGTTGTACGGCTTCCTATACACGTACAAACATTAAAATACTAGTTATACTGCCTGTACATGTACAGACATTTTTAATCTAACTGAACTGCTTCCTGTACATGTACAAACATTTCTATAATAGTTGTACTGCTTCTTATACACGTACAAATATATAAATACTAGTTATACTGCCTGTACATGTACAGACATTTTTAAACTAGTTGTACTGCTTCCTGTACAGTACATACATTTAAATACTATTTGTATTCCTTCCTGTACATGTACAAACATCAAAATACTAGTTGTACATGTACAGACAATTAAATACAAGTTGTGTTGCTTCATGTGCATGTACAGACAATTGAGTACTAGTTGTAAAGCTTCCTGTACATGTACATTGTACAAGCATTTCGATATGTTCCAATCCAACCTAATATGATTAAAATTAAAAGGTTAACAATTTAAAAAATCCAAGCTAAAAATACAATCTCAGAAATTTCCTAACTACAATTACAAATATAAAGATTTGCAAAGGTTATTTTAATACAGTTAAATACAGAACTTCGATGACATGGAAAGAATTTATAAAATGTTTAAAACTGTTCCCACATATTTCATGGCTATTTACTTATTTTTACAAATACTGAGATTTAGGTATAACACTATAAAACCCATTTAAAAAGTGCCAGGACGACATTTTACAAATTATTTCGATGATTTCGAAGAATTCTGGGTTAACCTGTAACTAACCTGAGTTGACGGATATTTGTGAAGTATCACTTGATTTTCTGCTATGTCCGCTCTGAGATCCCTAAAAATACACATCATCTAGATCAAAGGTAAAATTCATTTTTCGGAA
Source organism: Eurytemora carolleeae (assembly GCF_000591075.1). Lineage (NCBI taxonomy): Eukaryota > Metazoa > Arthropoda > Copepoda > Calanoida > Temoridae > Eurytemora > Eurytemora carolleeae. The sequence continues at coordinate 57,971 of NW_019396961.1, read as the reverse complement.
AATGTTCCCGAGTAAATTTTCCACCATTACAATACCAACCGATTATCACAAAAAATAAACCATTGGGGAATATGGATAATTTAATGAATTTATAAATTCGTCCATTAGATATTTCAGAGCTTTTACTTTCAATTGTGGTTTTAAAAAAGTGGTTTGCGGAATTATGCTGCAGAGACAATTATGAATATTCTCTGAATTTTACAAAGATAGAGGTTTTGATGAACTGTTGTGAATCGGACATGCCATGACATGCCATAGAGTGTCACTGTCACTTAAAATATTGATAAATTGATATTCCCAAATATGAATACTTCTAAATATTAGTCTTCAGCAAACAATGTGTTCAACTTTATAAATTAATCTAATTTATTGATGGAAATATTTAGGTCAGTTTAATATTTACACAAAATAATATCATCAACCCCCCTTCTCTTTCCCCTTTCTTCGTAAGATCATACTGTATTTTAGTTAATATTCCGCCGTAGGGGTCACTGGCTCTGTAGAAAGCTGAGAGAAAACAGGATTCTGTTTGCTTTCTTTTACACGGCTTCAGCTGATACAACACAAACTACATGTTTACAAGCAGATATTAGCGCTTCTAGTGTGAGAAATGTTTTAAAGTCTTTAACATTTAACTGATTAAGCTTGTACTCAAGTACACCAATACTCTATCTATTATAATTCTATTATACAGACCCAGTAGCAATAGAGTTTGTGATGTTTCGTAGCTCACCCAAAATTATTTGCTAGATCAAAAAAATATCCTGAAACTACATTCTTCCGTCGTTGGAAATATCCCTTTTCTTCTCTACTAAAATGAATATTAGATTTTTAAAACTAATTCATTATTATTATCGCAATTCAAAATTAAAAAATAATTATAAATAAAGTATTATTATAATGTAATAATAATAATAATAATAATTGTATTCATTTTCCCTTTCTGGCGGATTCTTTTGTAAGCAATGTTCCTTGGTTTCATCAAGACCAAAGGAAGCAAAAATTTCATTAATTCGCTCCGAAATCTCGTCAGTTCGATGAGAACTGTTAAACAATGATTCTTTGGAGTGAAGTTCTTGGATATTTGCTTCAACCCAATACGGTACACTTTGCCGGCGGTCTAATGCATCCTTAGCTCCAGTCCGGCGGTGTTGTACTTCATTAGCTCCAACCCGACGGTCTGATACTTCCTTAGCCCCAGCCCGGTGGTCCAATAAATCCTTAGAACCGGTATTGAGGAGTTGTTGACTATGTTTTCTAAATTTGACTTCAAGATTCTCAGTTTTTAAGTTTCTACTTCCATCTAAAACTCAAATGACTCATTTGTCTCATTTCAAGATTTCAAAAATCTTTAGAGTTCTTTTTTTGCCAAAATTCGTGGATTTGAATGATAGATCAAGTTTAAAAAAGTACTATTTCAGTGTAAAACGTGTTGAGCACTATGTATCATCAGAAAGGGTGAGAAAATAAGTTCGAAGAAATGAATAATTTCCTGTGAAATGTGGATCCCAACATGGAACTGAGTCAAATTCATCATCTTGTCCGGCGCCATTTTGACGGTGGCCATTTTGTGGATTTTCCCGAGTTCTTTGGGGATTTTTTGATTCAAAGATATATGGTAGGAAAGAAATACTTGATTGTTTTGTTTCCGCCTCTGATAATCTATTATGAATGGATTGAGATCCATTAGAGTGGATGATTTGTTGTTGATGGATTGGTTCGGTAGAGTTGGATCCAATTACATAGCTTGCCACTCCTATTTACAATACTTCTACGGAATCGGAATATGGAAAATAGGCAGGGTGCCGAGAAATATAAAGACAAAGGGAAGGGGATGCAGAGGGGGTGGNTGGCATTGTTATAGAATATTCATAATTTTTAGATAAATTATTCAAGTTTTTTTCCTGCTGTTTTATAGGGTTCAGTGTTCAGGGGGGGGGGATCTAACAAATGGATATATACCTAGGGAAATCTAGCAAGGGTTACTTTGAGAAGATGAATAGATAAATTGATGGAATATCGAGATATGAACAGAGGAATAGACAGATAGATAGTTAGAAAATAGATAGATAGATAGTTAGAAAATAGATAGATAGATAATTAGAAAATAGATATATAGATATTTAGAAAATAGACAGATAGATAGTTAGAAAATAGATATATAGATATTTAGAAAATAGATAGATAGATAGTTAGAAAATAGATAGATAGATGAGAAGATGAATGCATAAATTTATAGAATACTTAGATAGGTGAATGAATAGTCAGATAGATCGAAAGAGAGATAAATGGATAGACAGATAGGTTAATAGACAGACATATGGATACACAGATAGATGGATAGACAGATGGTTGGAAAGACAGATGGATGAAAGGACAGTTTAAAGAATTAACAGAGAGATTGATAATTGGATATTAATGTAGCTGTGTAAAGAGATAGATAGCTAGCTGTGTAGACAGATAGATGGATGGATAGACAGATAAATGGAAAGACAGCTAAAAAAATGAACAGATAGATATATAGATAGATAGCTGTGAGACAGGCATATAAACGGATGGATGGATTAATATATAGATAGGTAGATAGATGGATAGCTGTATAAGCAGATATATGGATAGCTGTGTAGACAAATAGATGAGTTATTAGACAGACAGATAGATATATAGATAGATGGAATGGATAGACAGAAAGATAGATGGATAGACAGATTGATAAATGGATAGATGGATAGATAAAAGATTAAATAGAGAAAGACAGAGGAATATCATCCATCAAAGAAAGCTTAGTGATGAACTGATGATAGGAAAAAGTTCAGATAAAAGTAAGAAATACTAAACCCTACCCAGGAATACATTTCGGCAAAATATGATAAAATAAAAACGGAAAAACGATAAATATAGTTGTTTATAATCCGGGGGGGGGGGGGGTAAATATATCATAAATTCTGAAAGAAAATATTAAATTCGTTTCGGAAGCTTTCGTTCAATAATATTTTAAAGATCCGTCAATACAACTATTTTATAGATCAAATAAAAAACTACTAGCTTTGTCTTTTATCTCTCAAAATTTATGAACTCTCCCTTTAGCGCTGAAAATTTGCGTTTCCGTAAACTATTAAAATTAGGTATGCTTCTAAGTGATTAATGACGTCACTGGAATGTTTAAACTCGTTACAACTTAGAAAATTATCTTTTCTCGATAACTGTTGATTTATCCATGTATTGTATTGTACCCTCGAGAAGACGACTAAACCGTTGACTCGCTCTTCGACCACCGGAGTTAGAAGTCGTCTTCCTTCTGCACATAAACACAAGTTTTACTAGAAGAAATGTCTAACAACCGACGCAAACTGAATTTAAACGTGCCTAATTTTTAGTTAACCTTGGTCTATTCCTAAGGACAACTGGAGTTTCAGGATCAGAGTGTTGTAAGGTGTTTCTGGACAAATTTTGAGGAGTTTTGTCGGAATATTTTGGTGGATTTTGGTCGGAACATTTTGGAGGATTTCTTGCTGCGGAGTTTAGAAGATCTTGGTAGGTTTGAGGAGAAATGTAATTTCTATATGGAAAATTCATTTATAATTCATTTTACTTTAACTTTTCTAATTCATCCATTTCAGTTTTCTTCTTTTTACTTTTTTCTTTTTTTCTTTTTGATTATTTCTATTCGAATTTATTCCTCCTTTATCCTTCTCACTACTTTTTTACAATATCAATATTTGTTCTCATGTTTTCTCTTTTTGACTTATTTACTTTATTCTTTTCTTTTAGAAAACAACTTTGTTTCCATTTGTTTATCCTTTTTTCCTCGTTAAAGTTTTTTTTTCTTTTACACTTTGGTCTTTACCTAGAAAACTTAAAACTAAAACCTAACACAAAAGTTTAAAACCATTCATTCCTTCGTGCAAGGGTGTATATTCCCTCTAAAAATTATTTTTCTCAACATCTTTTTAAAAATTATTTTTTTCCACATTAATTTTTTTAGTGTTTTATTCGCTCAGTTAGTAAAAACAAATGATTTTAAATCAATGAGATTTTTGGTATAACGTATAAATAAAAATTTTAAGTAGCCTTTCAAAAAGAAAGAAAAAGTTTCCTTTTCCTGTTAAATTTTTCATTTTCATTTTCATCATCAATTATTCTAAAATATATACACCCCTGTTTTCCTATCCTGAAAAGTTTAAAGGAAAAGAAAAAGAAATTCATGAATCCATTTCAATGATTTACTATTCCTAACAGCATCTTCTAATAATTTTGATTCAGTGGGCTTGTGTACAGAAGTGCTCTCTTGTACAGTATTTATTTGTCCATGAACAGCACTAGCCTGTACATAATTTTCTTGTTGTACTTTGTTTTTTGTATTTTCTGATGTTGTAAGAAGCCAACTTGGGTCGTCAGAGTCACTTTCTATCAAAAGAAACCAAAATAATACAAAAAATATTTTTTAGATTAAATTTGTATCTTTCTTGCCTTCCTCCATTTCTGCTGTTAGAGTGTAATAATTCATTTTTAATTCTCTTTCTGATGTTCTATATATTTTCTGAAATATTTATTGTACAATTCATTCAAAAAGATTTCAAAACTTGTTTTTTTGGATAGAATTCAGTACATGATGTTTGAATCGGTAACGATATTGGCTATTCCTATTCAGAAAAAAAGTAGTTTGGCATTGTTATAGAATATTCATAATTTTTAGATAAATTATTCAAGTTTTTTTCCTGCTGTATCAATTCACAACGGTACCATCTGAACTTTGATTATCATTTTAAAAAAACCCTTCGTTTTTTTACTTTAAATCTAAAAAACCTTCGTTTTTTTACTTTAAACCTATCTCCTAAACCCCACCCTCACGCCTGTCGTCTTTTCCAACCCAAAGTCCAAACCAAACAATTTCTCCTGAGTTGTGGAGATTAGTCAACAAGGCAACGAGCCTAATCAGTCTATTTCCCGAAAGTATCCCAT
>NW_019396961.1:51119-52937 GCF_000591075.1 Eurytemora carolleeae | reverse complement strand
CCCTTCTAAATACCCCGCCCTTTGCCATTTTGTAACCTTGACTTCTCCACCCACTCAAAACCTTACCAGGGCTTTGTGTCCATTCTCTGTTTATAGAGTTAAGATCGAGTAAAAATATTTTAGCCTAAATTTGTTCATTGTTCAATATTAATGAGAAAGTATGATGGTGAGCGATATTTCAAAGAAAGGGTGGAAAATTTTACAAAAAAATGTTTGTCGTTAAATATTTTTGAATTTTCAGCCAATAAAACAAATCTTATTGAATAAAAACGTATTATTAAATAATTTTTAAAATTCAGTTTGATACCTAAAGATGAAACAAATTTTATAAGAAAGGATTCTTCAAAAGAAATTGAGTCTTTGTCACAAACTCAAATCTTCTAATTCCTATATCTTTGCAAACTCGAAAGGTTCAAACCTTTGATAATTCAAACTCAGATTTTGTGATCTAACATAATTCATAGTTTGAAATATCTAAGGTTTGAGACATTGGGTTGTAAAGATTTAGGGATTAGAAAATCAGAGTTTGTACCAAACACTCAATTCCTTTAATATTATGTCCTTATAAGTAATAAGTCATTGAAAATTCCCTTGTTTTTCTTCGATATGTCCAGCAAGTTAAGAATATGATTTCAAATATAAAAAAATAAAATGTTTAACAATAAACAATGAAAACGTGGTAAAAATAATGTAAAAATAACAATAATAAATACTCAAGTTTGTTCACAGATGGTGATAAAACAAAATATTGTTTTTTCTTTAAACAACGAGAGAAGATAACAATACAGAACTTAAGACTCATCAAAAATAGAAAATAGAAAATAGATTAATAGAAACATGGATAGACAGATAGATCACGCACCCCTGACCCTTTAGTAAAAGTAAATTTAACACAATGTCTGACCGCGTCAACCTTGCTGCACCAACTAGTCCTATTTATTTACTCGATGTTCGGTCGATACTGTACAAACTGGGACCGGATAGGTTGACCCAGCTCGTAAATTGAAATACGACTGCCCGTAAGATTATCTACTGGATAGATGGTATAGACGGATAGATAAATAGAAAAGATAGAAAGATGAAAAAAGATACATAGAAAACATGGAAAGAGACTTGCCACAAACTATGATTTTCTAATCCCATTATCTTTGCAACCCAAAGTCAAAGACCTTTGAAATTTGAAACTAAGATTTTTCGATCCGATAGTTTAATTTGGATGGATGGATAGATAGATAGATAGATAGATAGATTGGTAGATTGGTATTGTAGTAAGATTTAAATATAAAACTAAAAATTAATTAAACCATGTTTGCGTGTGCAATGGTCTAAAAAAATATTCCAAGAAAATCTTTAGAAAACTGCCAATTATTTGATTGCATGAAAAATTGCAGTGCAGTGCAAGGCAAGCCAAGTCAAACAATTGGCATATACAAAAAGGTACATATAAAAGAGTACATACAGTACATGCCGACCTTGCAGTTAATAAGAGTACATGAAGAATAAGTGTGTGGATTAGTAAAGTAAACTGATTCAGTATTTATTCCCCAAAAAATTAACACAAAAAACATATTAACATGAAGGAGCCCGCAAACGGAAAAAATTGAAAGAGGAGGGGTCGGAGGATATACACACAGACACAGAGACAGAGACAGAGGCACGGGCAGCCGTAGTACATTTGAATTTCCAAGCCAGGTCAACCTCTCCGGTCCCAGTTTGTACTGTATCGCCCGGACATTGGGTAAATAAATAGGTCAAGCCGGTGCAACAAGGTTGACCGCGGTCAGACTTAAGGTTGAATTTACTTTTACTGAAGGGTCA
>NW_019396961.1:43982-51107 GCF_000591075.1 Eurytemora carolleeae | reverse complement strand
ACACCAGACCCCTTTAGTATAATTTGCAATTGATTAAAGAGCTTGTATACGTAATTTGAATGTACCCTCCATTTAAAGAGTTGCATTTCCTGTACACAATGAAGATATCATCGTGTTTCTTTCTTAAAACGTATTCAATCCTGACAATTTCCTTTATTGTGTTTGTAGCAAAAATCCGCAATCCACTTTAGTAAAGAATCCACACTTCCGAGCGAGATAAACAATATCTTATTCAACATTTATCTGATGAAGATTTAAAGGGAACCATTGAGAATCGGACATGCCACTCAATAAATGGAGGACCACTTGAAATTGCGTCTAAACTCCCTTTCCGTATTAAGGAGATAGACCCCTAGAACCCCTAGAGCCCCTATGCAACCCTTCATGAAGACATGTATTGCTATTGAATTGATGTGCTCTATTCTATCCAGTCCGCGCGCCCTTATGCCCGAATGTGGATGTTTTGTACATCTGCGATAACCGTGCACGCACATATGCGTCATGTAAAATAGAAAACGCTCAATTTTCATTGTTGATTCTTTTAGAAAAACGCAGTTTTTTATCTAGCATTTGCACTTTTTTGCGTAAGCACGTCAGGTGTGTTTGCGTATTGGGCGTAAATGAGTGTATGTAGCGTATATACAGGTGTGTGGACACTATCACTATACCGGAGAAACTGAGCAGCTCAAAGTTTCAGGGATGGATATTATATTACAACAAAACTTAAATTTTTAAGTTTAATAATTTTCGAGTTACTTTACAAACCATGCATTGATCAAAAGGCAGCCATCTTTAGAAACTTTTGTGTTTTACAGTTTTGTAAATATTTTTTACAAATTTGAAAATATAAAGCCATATTTAAGCATTTATATAATTAATAAACGAGATATTTATGCATGAATTAAACTTAAACTTAAATTATAGATTTGACTGAGTTAATCTGAATCTGTTTAAAGATGATGAAACTTATTCTTTCTGTTCTTATTGTCCAAAAGTTCAGAGGCTTAACCATTTAGAAACGAGAAAATAGGTTCAACTCATTTAAGCCTATTTAAATTATTTAGAAGTAGAAATCAAATTTTAAATGAAATTTGTCTAAATACGAAAGTTTGCTCTATTATGAACTTTTCGTTTCTCAACAATTTCTAACATTTTGGAGAAAAAAAACAAGAAAAGTGTTTTTTTTTATCAAAAAAAAGGTTAGATTAAACAAACTAGCTCCTACCTGTTTGCTTCCTCGAGTTTCTTCAACAACTCCAACTCCGCCATACTCACCTTAACATGGACATGGTCTTGGACATGGTCTTGAACATTATCTTGAACATGGTCTTGGATATGGTCTTGGACATGATTTTGAACATTGTCTAGGACATGGTCTAGGGCATGGTCTTGGATATGGTCTCAAACATTATCTTGAACATGGTCTTGGATATGGTCTTGGACNGTAGAAAACTATCACATGGTCTTGGACAGAAATGCCACTATTCTATTAACAATTTCTGCTGATAATGCTGCTATTTTTCTAAGAAAATCGTATTTTGCGGATTTTTTGTATTTTAAGTTGCCCATCTAAAAAAAACAAGTGTGGACATAATTTTTCGGGCAAAATTTTTTATCTTAAACCATCCATTCACCTTCCCTGGGGTTATGAGAGTTGTCAAATAAAAATTGGGCTCGATCGGTTCAGCCTAGGGTTTCCAGCGAAAAGAAAAAATCGTTTTGCGAAAATTGTTTTTTCCCGACCATTTCGCTTTATTTTCGCATTTCGTTTGCTCACAAAAATGCGAAAATTTTCGTGAAATAGAAAATGAGTAAATTTCGTAGAAAAATGCGAAAATTTTGCTAAAAAATAGTGCCAAAAAAATAATGCGAAAATTTCGCGAAAAAAATGGAAATTATAAAAAAAAACCAACATTTCTCAAAAATACAGAATTCTTGCAAACAAATGCAAAATTTTAGCAATAAAGTTGCAAAAATTGATCAAAAAAGACTAAATTTTGAAAATAAAAAACTCCTTTTCAAAGAGGGATTTATCTGCGAGCCCAATTGACACAAAATATAAGTATATTTTAAGAACGACTAGGAGACATCAGACAATTCAAAGATTTACTTTCTCGACCGTTAAGATCTTTCTTCGATCATAAAACACAAAATAAAATCTACTACGGGAAGAACCAAAATAATTCGGAAACTTAAAAAGATAGCTAGTGAAATCAAATTCTCTTCATCAAACATTTATTAAAGTAAAGGAAGAGAAATTATTTATATGAGTGATATGACATAATAAAACTTCAAATATTGAGCTATCAGAGCAGAGAATTCCACAAGTTCTTTTGAGCAATTAATTGTTGCAACTATAAAAGTCACGGTTTTAACAAAATTTTCGCATTTCGCGAAAATATTTCCGCAGTTTGCATTTCGCTTGGTTTTAGCTTCATTTATTTTTGCGAAAAAATGCATTTTTTCTCGAAACGTTTCGTTCGTTGGAAACCCTAGTTCGTTGGAAACCCTAGTTTAGCCGTTTTGCCGTTTATTGGATTCAGACACACAAGCCAAGTTTATATATATGTAGATGTTATAACTTTAATATATTGAATATTGTCAACTATACCTCTTTTGGTAAACAGTTGTTATTTGTTATCTCCTCCCCCTTTACTTCCTTTTCTTCCTTTACTTCCTTTTCTTCCTTTTCTTCCTTCACTTCCTTCTCTTCTGTCTCCTTTATTTGTACTTCTCCCGCCTTCACCTATAAAACATGAGTGCCCATTATTGTAAATGAACGTTAAAACGATCAAAAAAAATTAAAAATAAACTAGCGGAGTTGACAGACTATGTGTGCCAAATGGTCTCCCTTGCTTACAGCTCTGTCCGCTGAGAATTGTTGGTTTATCATATGAGTTTATTCCAAAGACCTCTTCTTTATGTCAAATAATGCTTGCTGGAAAAATTACTAGAAAACCCGCGAAGCAGGTCTGTTACTGTGTTAGTGACTTGCACAGTATTTGAGATATTAATGAATGTTCGAGTGAAAAATCAAAGAAGTGTTTTTGTCCTAAATTTGTAGAAAACTATCAAAATTTTGTAGAAAACTATCAAAATTTTGTAGAAAACTATCAAAAACCGATAAAAAAAAACACGCAAAGGTATATACTGTATAGTATCCTTGATTTTTTTATTTAAACAATGAAATTACCTCCTTTTTGATAAATACTTCAGGATCTAGATCTCCTGATCTCTCCTGGTCAAGGACCTCCTTTTCAGGAGGTGTATCAAGAACCTCCTTTTCTAAAGGGGCATCAAGATCCTTTTTATCAGGAGGTAATTCAAGACTGTCCTTTTCAAGGTCCTCAGAATTTTCCTGGAATGGAAGATCCAAATCCTGAAAAAATCAAGAGATTGATCATGAACTAAATCCTAAATTGTTCCAAGGGATTAATAATGATAATCCTGAATAAGTTCAAGGCATTGATCATGATCCACTTTCGAAATTAGTTCAATGCATTGATCATAATCCACATTCAAAATTAGTTCAAGGCATTGATCATGATCCACTTTCTAAATTAGTTCAATGCATTGATCATAATCCACATTCAAAATTAGCTCAAGGCATTGATAATGATTCACATTCTAAATTAGTTCAAGGCATTGATCATGAATCATATTCTAAATTAGTTCAAGGCATTGATCATGAATCATATTCCAAATTAGTTCAAGGCATTGATCATGATCCACATTCTAAATAAGTTTAAGGGACTGATCATGGTTTAAATCCTGAATTAGTTCAAAGAATTGATCATGATCCATATTCTAAATTAATTTGAGGGACTTTTCATATTTTATATCTTTAAATAGTTCAAGTAACTGATAAGTAACTGATTAGATCAAGATGATCATAAAATTGTCTTTGGAACCCAGTTCAAGTCCATTAAAAAAATATCTTTTCTTGGATTCAAAATATGTTCCTATTCGAAAAAATGTAATACTTTTTGTGAAACTTTCTCACAAGTAAAACCTACAAAATATTAAGAAAAAAAATTACCTGGTTCTGAATGTGTACCATAGTATTCTTACATATCAAGCTTTTATTCGACAAACTAGAAATACAAAAATAATTTTAAAAAATAATAATCATTTTGAACAAACTGAAAAGAACGATAGAAAATCATAAAATCATAATTTAGAAAAATCAACTATGGAACTATGGAACTATGAAACTAAGAAACTAAGAAACTAAGAAACTAAAAAAACTATAAAAATATGAAACTATGAAACTATGAAACTACGAACTATGAAACTATGAATAAATGAAACTATAAAACTAAGAAACCATGAAAGTATGAAACTATGAAATATGAAACTATGAAACTATGGAACTATAAAACTATAAAACTATAAACCTATGAAACTATAAAACTATGAAACTATAAAACTATAAAACTATGAAGCTATGAAGCTATGAAACTATGAAACTATGAAACTTTAGATTTTTGAAACTATGAAACTTTGGATTTTTGAAACTATGAAACTTCGGAATGTGAATCAAACTTTTGCAAATTGAAACCGAGTACCAGGTTTAAATTCCTTATAATTGCATCATTGCATAGGTAAGGAAGCGGTTTAATTATTATAAAAGAGAGGGGATGTTTAAATTTAAATTTATCTCTACCATAAGGCCGAGTCAGACCAAAAAAAAGGAATTGAGTTTTTTTTGCTAAGAATTCAGATTTTCTAATTCCTAAATCTTAACAACCAGATATCCTAGACCTTTAATATTTCAAACTATGAATTCTGTTAATTAGATCAAATATTTTTTAAGTTAGATATATCCAAGGTTTTTACCATTATCAGGTTGTAAAGATTTAAGGATTAGAAAATTTAAGCTGGTGGCAATTCCTTTGCTTTTAATGCAACGTGAAAATAATATTTTGCTTTAAAAATCGGGAAAATATGGTGGGGGGGGGGAGAGGGGGGGATTTATAACATCTATAATTGTCCATATGTTGATTTAAAATGATGTAGTTCTAATAAAGCTGATATTAGAACTTTTTGAAAACCTATCATGTTAAATCATTAAATTTTAACCATCAAATTTAGAAAATTTGGGTGTTTTTCAAGTGTTTAATTCTGATAATACCCGTATGTTTTTTTTCTGCCGGTAATTATGTAAAATATCTTTTTGCTAAAAATTCACACACAAATTTGAGCTAAAAATAATTAGATATTATTAAAATTACATATTTAAAGGATTAACCATAGAGTAATATGGGATTAACACACATACACTGTGACAGTTAAATGAATTGAATTAGAATTTATTGAATACAATCGACACCATTCAACACTCTCCAACCTGTAGTCAATATACCGGAAATATACTTTCACTTACTTAAAATCGGCGGCGTTCTGGTCGTCAGTCAAACTTTCAGACGATTTTTTTTACAAAACTCACAACATTGTCTCACTGAGTACCACAATTATGTACTGATAGGTTGTACATGTGTACAGTGAAGCGTAAATCTGCGAAACTGTACTTTGAGTTGACGCTTGAACGAATGAAACCGATTGTTCTCCGTGGTATACAGGTAGGTTACCAGGGGTAAATACATCACCCAACCCAAATATATTTGAAACAAATATTTTTAAAATTTTAGAAAAATAAATTTCGAAATTAACAAATTCATTATTTGAGTGTGTTTTTTTATTACCTGATAGTAAGTATCTATCTATCAAGGTAAACGCATGACTATCTATCTATCTTCACATATACTGCATGACTGACTATCTATCTATCACACAATCTTGAAAATGACACCGCATGACTATCTAACTATTTTAAACACTGCACATGTCTTACAATCTTAAAACACTTTTTTTATTTTTTTTTTACTCGCATGAGACCAGCTATGATCTATGTATCTTATGCATAATACAGTGCATGACTGACTTTCTATCTATCTATCTAACCTAAACCAGGGGCGTACGAGAGTTTTAGTGTAGGGGGGAGGCACCTCCTAGAAGATTTTGTGCCCCCCTATTTTGACAAAATTACTGATTATTTTTTTTTTATCTATATTGAAGAACCATATATCTTTCATACTTAGTTTTTGCTTGGTTTAAACATATTGCAACCCGATTTCGTAGATCTCTGATATTTCAAACTATGAATTCTATGAACTATAAAAAAGCCAAGATTGAAATAAGTTTTACACCATCAGGTTTCTAAGAAAAAGGGAATAGAAAATTTGAGTTTGAGGCAAAACTTAGTTCCTTTTTTTAAAAAATCTTTTCCCCTTTTCAAAAATAATTTTTTCTCCAAGAAATTAGATATGTTTGCGCGGAGCAGCAAAAAAAAATGTTTAATGTTTTATTTGCTGAATATTTGGGTATGAATTGTAATAAAAAGGATAAAAAACATGTCTTTTAATATCCCCAGCTCATCAAAAATCATATTTTTTATAGAAGTTAGAAGAATTAACAATTGTTTAGGGTTTTAATTGCTGAAATTTCGAGTAAAAAGAATTTAAAAGGATGAAAATTTGCCTTTTAATGTCTATATTAACCACTTCACCTTTTCTTCTTCTTCGATTAACAAAAATATATTTTTTTAGTTTTGTTTGCGCGGAGCGCCATACAAATATTAATGGTTTAACTTGCTGAATTTTTGTTTTAAAAATATTGAAAAAGGATGAAGTAAGTTAAATTTTAACATTCTATTTTTCAATTTTCCCCCACATAATATAAAATCATTTTATGTATGACACCGCCCCAGAGGGTGCACCCTTGGGAGGGGGGGTTACGTGCACCAAGCGCCCCCCTTGGCACACCCCTGATTACACTTTTCCTTTATTAATTGCTCTGTATGACTATCTTTTACACTTAATAAATGTCTAAAATTACCTTTTTTTAGAATCTGTGTGCTCCCCGCCCCCCGGGGGCGCTTGTGCCCTCTCTGGTTGTTGGGTGGGGGAAGGGGGCTGAACCCCGTCAATGTAAACAATCTTCGGATCACCCCTGAAACAAATAATCATGAAAATAATTATTTCGCAAATACTGAATTTCCGGATTTTTAATTTCTCTGAAAATGCTTTTAGATAAAAATAAAGAAATGCCCGACTTTCTTTGTAT
>NW_019396961.1:0-43732 GCF_000591075.1 Eurytemora carolleeae | reverse complement strand
CCCCCTTAAATGCTGTAGTATTTGAAAGAAATATAATTTATTGAAGTTTATGTGTGAATTTATTACACTGCATTATTGAGGGTCCATTACCGAAAATATTGAAACAACATAGATTGATTGTTTTTAAAAGGGAGAAATCATTAATTTTGTAAAAGGGTTTCTTTTGATAAAAATTCAATATAAATAATACACAAGGTTATCAACAAAGGATGATACTTTAAGGGGACTGTACAGGAAAATGAGAGAGGGTATAGGCTGAAACCTAAGCACTTTAGGAGTGATCGAAACCCATATCTGATGTTCTTGTCTCGAGTAATTGATATAAAGCTGTGTCAAATTTATACAAACATTTTCATGCATAAAATAAAGTTGTGTTATGAAAAATGAACAATGATGATGACAAAACTGGGTTTAGTATCATAAACAATTTTATTATAAGTTTCGTCAATTGGACCCAGGAATCACCTTTTAGTATGGCACACTGCACAGGAATCACATTTCAAATATATAACAAACTGGGCCCGGGAGTCACCTTTCAATTGGACCCAAGAATTACCTTTCCTTTAATCAATGGGGCCCAGGGGCCAGGAGTCACCTTTCAATTTACAGATTGGACCGAAGAATTACCTTTCGTTTAACCAATGGGGCCCAGGCCCATTAATCACCTTCTATTTAACAAATGCGGCCTAGGAATCATCTTTCAACCACCAAATTGGGCCCTGGAATCACCCTTTATTCTAAAACAAATGAGGCCTACAAGAATTAAGAATGACCTTTGTAAGGTGAAAATATTAAACCAGAAGTTTGTTCGCTAGAAATCCTGAAACAACAGTGCTTAGTGGTTAAGTCATTATATCACTCCTGTATGCCGAGTCCATTAGCGCCTGATCCAATCAGGGTTCAGTCATGTGTTTGTTTTCTATTCTGAACCAATAGAAATTGTATGGCGGTAACATCTATCTTTCTATCTATCTCATTATCCAATAAGAGTTATGAATCCTTCAATCGGCGCTATCAGTAAATTAAAATATTTACTTCTACTAAATCTGTAAGGATATGTATTCAAGCCAACTACCTTACGATTCCGGGAGGACGGGGGGGAGTTCAGTCCAAGTCCATAGATAATTGCATGGTCCTTCTAAATGAATACGTTTTAATGCCATACTCACAACAACTAGCATTTACTCGTAGTAATGAGTTGATTAACGATTAAAATATCTATCTATCTTTGCATCTATCTATCTATCTATATATTATCTATCTATCCATTATCTATGTATCAGTCTATCTATCTATCTATCTATGAAGGTATATCACAGTATATGAGAAGGATGACCTTGATTTCTTCATCTTCTTCCTTAACATTTTCTTCGTCTCTAGGCTAGACTAGACTAGTCAAGTCCAATTCAAGGATTGTAGGTTACAGGATGAATATTCAAGGACTTTAGATTTCAAGGATAAAAATCAAGGAATTTTGAGTTAAGGAAAACATTAACAATCAAGTTTAAGGAAAGATGTTTCAGAGATCTAGGATTTTAGAGTTTATGGAATGATATTTTAAAAATAAAGTACTTTAGAGTTTAACGATAAATATTTTAAGCAATCAATGTCTTCAGAGTTTAAGGATAAATATTTCAAGCAATCAATGTCTTCAGAGTTTAACGATAAATAAAGCAAATAAGGACTTTCAGTTTCCGGATAGATATCTCAAGTGTTCAAGGGTATTTATTTAATTTTCAGAAATACCTGAAAAAGAACAGATTTTAATCTTTGCTTTAAAGTTGAAAATCTTTGGCGTTTTCAATTTTGAGTAGATATAAAAACAATTTCAAAAAATGAGGTTCTGGCTTCAACAAACCCTTTTTTTGATATCCTGCTACCTATATCGAGCAATAAGGATATATAGGTAAAAGTCAAAAACCAAGAATTAAGCTTACAGAGCTAAACACTTTAGAATTGTGGATATCGAGATCAATGCTTGATCTCCTCTTTTTCTTAATCTTAAGATTATTTTAATCTTTAGTTTGTATCCAGGAAAGTTTCTGAAATTCAACCAATCAGAATGGTATGTGGAGAATCCCGAACAGCCAATTAGAATTCAGAAGGCGGGAAATTTTAAATTTGGCGCGCTATTTTATGAGAGAGTTCTTATTGGTCAGAATCCAGAAGGGATATCCAAAAAGAGGGAAATGGAGCGGATTAAGCAGAAATCAAAAGTATCCACAGTGATAAAGTGATAAAGTGATAAAGTGATAAAGTGATAAAGTGATAAAGTGATAAAGTGATAAAGTGATAAAGTAGAGGTTTATTTATTTGTAAATAGACAACGGTTGCAAAATGATCTTTATTTCACAGGTTGGCAAATTTTCTTTAACTCTTCTGTCAGAATAAAAGAAATACTGTGATATTTGTAAATAGTTGACTTTGTGTGGTGAATTGTGTATACTCGAGTGTGTGAAGAGTTGTTTATCAATGTTTTCAGAACATTTATTTCTTATTTCTCCCAGGAGGGTCATACCATGTAGTTATACAGTAATATATAGAGTATACAGTAGGTATACAGTAGTTATACTGTAGTATATAGAGTATACAGAAGTTATACAGTAGTATATAGAGTATACAGTAGTTATACATTAATATATAGAGTATACAGTAGTTATACAGTATTATATATAGTATACAGTAGTTATACAGTAGTATATAGAGTATACAGAAGTTATACAATAGTATATAGAGTATACAGTAGTTATACAGTAATATATAGAGTATACAGAAGTTATACAGTAGTATATAGAGTATACAGTAGTTATACAGTACTATATAGAGTATACAGTAGTTATACAGTAGTATATAGAGTATACAGTGGTTATACAGTTGTATATAGAGTATACAGTAGTTATACAGTAGTATATAGAGTATACAGAAGTTATACAGTAGTATATAGAGTATACAGTAGTTATACAGTAGTATACCGTAGTTATACAGTAGCATATAGAGTATACAGTAGTTATACAATAGTATATAGAGTATACAGTAGTTATACAGTAGTATATAAAGTATACAGTAGTTATACAGTAGTATAAAAGGTAAACAGCATAAAGTATACAGTAGTAATACAGTAGTATATAGATATATACAGTATAGTTATACAGTAGTAAAATGATTTTAGTTTTGAATTATTGCTTATCATGAAAACTAAAAGTTTCACAGATTTCCCCGTTTTTTGGCGGCATTTTCAATATGTTGCAGAAAAAAATCTAAATTATTTTAATTGTGACTGATTGGTTCAGCCGTTTAAACTTTTATGGTATAAAAACTAGAAAACGGCCAAGCAAAAAAATAATTTCAAATACAGTATCTTTTACATATTAAGGTTGTTAAAAGGTTTAAAATTAAGGTTCGACATATTGGTTGTAAGGATTAAACTTCTGATTGTAAGGATTAAACTTTTGGTTGTAAAGTTTAAGATTTATGTTTATAAGTTTTAAAAGTTTTAACTATAAAATTTGAGACTCTTTAGTTTATAATTTTGGTGGCAAAGTTTAAGTGTTGGTTGTAAGTGTGTATGGCTTGACAAGAACTGAGTTTTTGCCACAAACTCAAATGTTAAAAATTCTGTATCTTTGCAACCTGATGGTGTTAACCTTTGATATTTTAAACTTAGACTATTTTAATTAACAGAATTCATATTTTAAAATACTAAAGGTCTCCGACATCGGATTGCAAAGATATAGGGATGAACAAATCTGAGTTTGTGGCAAAAACTCAATTCTTTTGAGTTGTTGAGTTTCTGATTTTAGCTGTAAGGTTACAAATTTATGTTGTATGTTTAAAAACTTGGATATGTTGTAAAGAACTTTGATGTTAGGTACTTTTACAAAGGTATTTTCCCCTTGTGGCAACTTCCTAAACGTGCAATTTTTCAAGCGACAACTTCCCAAGTCTAGCGTTCTACTGTAGCGCTCTTCCCCTATCCCATCCTAGCCGGAGCGATCTTCCCCTATCCCATCCTAGCCGTAGCGCTCTTCCCCTATCCCATCCTAGCCCTAGCACTCTTCCCCTATCCCATCCTAGCCGTAGCGATCTTCCCCTATCCCATCCTAGCCGTAGCGATCTTCCCCTATCCCATCCTAGCCCTAGCACTCTTCCCCTATCCCATCCTAGCCGTAGCGCTCTTCCCCTATCCCATCCTAGCCCTAGCACTCTTCCCCCTATCCCATCCTAGCCGTAGCGATCTTCCCCTATCCCATCCTAGCCCTAGCACTCTTCCCCTATCCCATCCTAGCCGTAGCGCTCGGTCCCCGTTGCATCCTGCGACGCCTCAGAAGTCAGAAGCCTACCTTTTGAAGTTGCCGCTTTGGAAATTGTCACATTTGGGAAGTTGCCACTTGGGAAATTGTATCTTGGGAAGCGCCCTCTGGAAAATACCTAACACCGGAATTTTTGGTTGTAAGGTTTAAGATTATGGTTTGAGGATGAGTTGCTAAGTCAATTAAAAGTTTGGGCTTCTAAAAACTAATTAGTTCTCAATTCTAGTTCTCTTCAGCCTTCATCTTCTTTATTCTTAAACTTTTCGTTTTCTCACAGGAGTTGGAATACAAGAAGTAATACAGGAGTAATGCAGGAGTTGAAATAAATGGATTAATACAGGAGGAATACAGGAGGAGCACAGGAGGAATACAGGAGGAATACAGGAGGAATACAGGAGGAATACAGGGGAATACAGGGGAATTAAGGAATAATACAGGGAATACAGGAGGAATACAGGGGAATACAAGAATAATAAAGGGGAAAACAGGAGAAATACAGGAGAATTACAGGTGAAAACAGGGGAATACAGGAGGAATGCAAAAGAAATACAGGGGAATACAGGGGAATACAGAAGGAAATAAGGAGTTGGAATGCATGGAGTAATACAGGGGAATAGAGGAATACAGGAGAATACCGGGAAATACCGGGGAACACAGGGGAATACCGAGGAAAACAGGGAAATACCGGGGAATACAGGGGAATACCGGGGAATACAGGGGAATACAGGGGAATAGAGGGGAATACAGGAGGATACCGGGGAATACAGGAAAAATTCAGGGAAATACCGGGGAATACCGGAGAATATAGTAGGAATACAGGAGTAATACAGGAGTTGGATTACATGGAGTAATACAGGGGAATAGAGGAATAATACAGGGGAATACAGGGGAATACAGGGGAATACAGGGGAATACAGGGGAATACAGGGGAATACAGGTAAACTGGTCGAGTCACGTTCGCTAACATCTAAAACTCGGGAGAACCACAGGAATGTTTTTAGCTTGGTTTTGAGATTTTATAGTGAGTGGCCTATATTGATGACGGCCGTGTTCTGGAAACATCTATAGCTGAGTGCCAAGACGTCCACTTTAATAGGAGAAAATAGTTAAAATCGTAATTTACAACCAAGCGCGGGTACACGGCGGTAGTAACTATGAGAACCCTGGGCAACGCTGGGTTCTCAAGCTAGTATATAAAATTTTTTCCATATTTTCCTGCAAAAAAGATTATCGTAAAGTCTAAGCGCAATATACTATTAATAATTCTGGACTTCAGTAATATCTTTGCAGAGAGTTTAGATAGACTTTGTTTTTTTTTTATTAATTCCGAAAATTGCTTTAAATTGTGTGTATTTTGAAATAGACAAAAAATTCTTTAAATTTCAAGTAACCCTCCATGCAAAAATGGCAATAACCGATTTACAATGATACCCTTGAAACCTTAATCTGCTCAAAAATGTGGAGAACACTGTCGTTTTTTTTAACTCGAAACGTGATAAACGTAGAAATGCACAAGACATTTTCACAAAGAAACCGCAAATGAATATAAACAGTTTAAAGAAACAAAAACATGGATATTCTTGATCAGACAAAGCTCTTATGGGTACCGTTTTAAGTAGGTCATTGCCATCTTTGCATGAAGGATCACTTAAAATTACGCTTACTGTTCCTTAAAGGTGTTTTGCTAAAGTATGAAAAGGTGTCTAAGAGAATATATCTATCTATCCAATAGAGCGCTGTTGAATCTCTACTATTCAAACTTCAGTAATTTCAACACTTTGTTATTCAGCCATATAGAGAGAGTTTACAAAATATTAGAATTTTTTTATATTGTTTAAAATTCTTTTTTTTCAATTTTTTTACCCTTCATGAAAAAAAAATAAGATTTTTTTTATGCCAGCCAGTACTACTTTTTAGAAATAAGTTTGTAGTGTGTTTTGCACCTTGTAAAACCAGTCTCCGATGTGTGCAAAATACATTGCATAAATAATGAGGATATGCTAAATTTATTTTAGAAAGCAGAACTTGAGGTTTGATAATGATAAAGATATTTGCGTATAAACTATAAAGAAGCCTTAAAAATGCTTCTTATACAGACCATGTATTTATTACTTTTACTTCCTACCTTTTCATTCAGTTTTCTTGTTTTTCGGGAAACCATTCACTCTTCATAATTATTTAAAGTTGTATTGAGTTTAACAGAATTAAAACCGGTTTGGACACTAATGTTTTCTTTAAACTTCAGGTCACTAACAACTGGTTTGGCTCTAGCTAAAAATGGCGGTTACTTGAAATTTGGCGGGAACTTGATTACAGCGAAAAATGATAAATCCGCGAACAGTAGAATCAGCTGATGGACTGGAACTGGAGAGTGTACGCACAAGTATGGTTGTGTGAGGACTGGTAGCCTCTATAGACTCTATACCAACCTCGAGCACTCATCCAACCATCCTCTACACTCAGATACAAGAGTGGAGAACACTCATAAAGGATCCAATCAACAGTTTAATAATTTAAACTTTGATAACAATTCTATCTAATAAAACAAAAACAACTTTCGGAACTCAACAGTTTGGATACCTATACCTATATTTTCTTATGTGTTTTAAGTGTAATGATAACTGTATTAATAAATGTACATTCCCCCTTTTTGACAGAAAATAACCGGTGCACAATAATATTACTAATTATAATAATATATTGGATAAAATTAGATTACTATATGAAGGTATGTATGTATGTAATAAATGTATGTATGTAGTTCAGGGGCGTATTCAGAAATTTTTCGGGGGGGGGCTTAATTTTTCTTTACACCTTTGGGGCCTGAATATCCCTCTAAAACCATATATTTCACTGATCCATGGGGGGGAGGCTGAACCCCCATAGCCCCCACCCCTCTATACACGACTCTGATAGGTATGCTTAAATGAGTGTATGTATTATGCATTTCCAAATAAAATTCTATGTCGTTTGTAAGAGCTATATCTACAATTTAGAAGTAGAACGAAATAAGTTATAATTTTCTTAAGATATGAATAAAAACTGAATAATCTATATTTAAACAGAAAATAAACATCTCAAGTCTCAAGTTTTTATTATTTTATATAATGTAAACTGTGTATATCTCAACTTAATGCTAAATTAATAGAATTATTTAGCGAGTTCATAAATCCGCTAGATAAATAAACTTGACTATAAAGTATATATAAAGTAGGATTTCTTAACTTTTAATTACTAATAGATCTACACAAAAGAAGATGAAAGAATTTAAATTAAAATAAAATCTATTATTGTTTAAAGATATTGTAAACATGATTTTAAGTGACCAAGATGGCAATGCCCGATTCTCGTAATTAAAAGCGTTGTCTGATGAAGTATGAACTATGATATCAATGTTTATAATTTTGAAAACTGATTACTTTCAATTGTGGTTAAACTCTAAAGCAAAAAAGTGAGTTGCACATTTAAACTTTAGGAAACATATGGGAATTTTCTGAATTAAATAGTTTCCACAATATCGATCATATAAAGGTTTCAAGATTGTCCTTGTGAATGGGATATTGCCGATTG
Source organism: Eurytemora carolleeae (assembly GCF_000591075.1). Classification (NCBI taxonomy): domain Eukaryota; kingdom Metazoa; phylum Arthropoda; class Copepoda; order Calanoida; family Temoridae; genus Eurytemora; species Eurytemora carolleeae. The sequence continues at coordinate 35,852 of NW_019396961.1, read as the reverse complement.
CCATCTTCTTTGCCCGGAGGGTATCACTTGAAAATACGCGTACAGTCCCTTTGATATGACCTACCTTGTGTCTGAGGAGTGACCCCATCTGTTCTCAACAAACTTCTTTAGAACCATGTTATTCTATTGAACTGTACCGGCTCAATTACGGTACTATTGAACTGTACCGGCTCCCGTATTGTACTGTTTTCCGTATTGTACTGCTTTCCGTAATGTACTGGTGTACTGTGCTGTGTCGTCTTTCGTAGTGAACCACGCTGTACTGTACAGTTGCTCCGTACAGGTTTGTACTTTCCAAGGTCTCGACAACGCTAAAAGTCCAGATATCTGAAATTAAAAAAGATATTATAAAAATAAAATAATTGAGAATCAAATTGAAAAACAAACTCAAAAGTTTCGATGCCAGAGCTGGGAACTTTTGTGTTGGATACTGAAAATCTTGATAGCTTAGTCTCGATATCCACTGTGGACACTTATAATTTAACCCAAGTAACAAAAGTGAGGAATTTCCCCAGATTCTCCAGCGGTGGTGACTTTCTTTGAGGAATTTTTCAGGAAATTTCTCGAGAATCATTTCCTGTAACTGATTCCTAGGAAATTCTCGAGAAATTCCCCACAATTGGTCCCCAAGATGAGAGATTTTTGTGGAATCACAGTTTTGAGACTCAGTTTCGAGAATTTCCTGAGGAATTCTTTGGAATTTTTCCCCACAAAATTCCTCAAAAATTCTTCGGAATAATTCTCCGGAATTTCTTGAAAAATTCTTAGGACTTGGTCACCATGTTTACGGATTTTTAGGGGAATTTATTAAGAGAATTAGTTCCATGAGATTCCTTGGAATTTCTCCGGAATTTCACCCCAAGAAAATCCTGAGAATTTCTCCTGATTACTTCTTCGGAAATTCTTGAGAAATTTTAGTACTTGGTCACCAAGTTTACGGATTTTTAGGGGAATTAAATAATAAAATTATTTTCGAGAAATTTCTGGGTATTTCTCCGGAATTTCACCCTGATAAATTCCTGAGAAATTCTCCTGAATGCTTCTCCGGAAATTCCTGAGAAATTATTAGGACTTGGTCACCATTTTTACGGATTTCAAGGGGAATTTAATAAGAGAATTCATGTTTAATGTTTAATTGGCTGAATCATAACTTGAGTTTAACAGTGGTCTCCCTATTCCACAGTTTTTGGGTCTCACTGTATATCAAACTAATTAAGTTAAGAAGGGGAAGAAGAAGAAGAAGAAGAAGAAGAAGAAGAAGAAGAATGAAAAACTGTATATTCATCAGGACAGATTTTCAGAAAACATTGGAGGGGTATAGTTGTAAACCGTTCATGATAATTCCAAATGTTTAAAAAAACTGATATTCTCTTGATTTGCCATCAGCTGATATTCTCTTGTAAAACAATTAATGGATTTACTAGCTTGAGAACCCAGCGTTGTCAATGCCGTTAGTTACACCCGCCGTTTACCCGCGCTTAGTCGTAAATTACGATTTATTCCCTTTAAAAGTAGACCCACTTAACTTAGAATCTCAAAACAGAACAAAGAATATTTCCGTGGTTATTCCGAGTTCCCCAATCAAAATTTGAGGCAAATCGGTCAAGGGATTCATGAGCTATTTATGATCGGACATACAAACAGACAAACATAGATTACAACTTTATATATATAGATATAAGGTAGACGAGAAGTGCCGAAAAATCATAATTCTACAATTTAGAGTTTGCAATTACTATGTATTCACAGGATAAATGGGGAAACAATTCTACAACTTAGAACTTCAAACTTAATTAAACTAAAGAGTAAATAAAAATTTAAGGATTTGAATTTCATGAATAGTCAAAATTGTTGCAAAGTTTCTGTTAAAAGACAACTTCAGTATCTCCAGATGTATTACTAATTGTAAATTCAGGTTTCTAATGTTGTATTTAAACGTTAAAAACTTTTTGTCTTAAAGAGAACAAGGCTTTTAGGGCGCTTCGCGCCCACCTTCTATTTTAATTGTAAACATGTTCTCTTTGTATACAGTGTAAAAAAAAAGAATGTTGTGGATTTTATAAAAAAAAAAATCGCGGATTTTCAAATTTTTAAAAATCGAATTTTGTTTAAGGCAAATTTTTGAAAATTCGATTATCCATAAACCTTCCATAGGGTCACGAGAGGTCCCAAAAAACATTTGGGCCCGATCTGTTCAGCCGGTTTGACGTTTATTGGATCCAAACAGACAAACAAATAGACAAGCAAAGTATGTATAACAGATAACATATTTTTCATCTATTAATCGAAATGTTTTTGCGTTTTTACACCTTTTTTACAAAATCCTGCAAACAAAAGCGGCCAAAATAATATGAAAATTATTACAAAAATATTAATTCTGTACATCAGTGTACAATGTACAAGATATTCAATATCTATTTACACTGTACAGGAGTTCCCATTTTATCTGGGTATTAAAGGGACTGTAAGCGTAATTTCAAGTGACCCTCAATGCAAAGATGGCAATGCCCGATTTACAACGGAAATACTCTTTGTATTTATTTCTGTGAGTTTTCATATTGCTTCTTGTAAGCAAGAAATGCACAATTCACAATCGTAGAAAAACCGCAAATGAAAATAAACAGTTTAAAGGAACAAAAAGATGCATATCTAATTTATACTTGATCAGGTAAAGCCTTCAAGGGTACTGCCGTTTATCGGGCATTGCTATCGTTGCATAAATAGGATCATTTGAAATTACGCTTACAGTCCCTTTAGGGTACGCTTAAAAAATACGTAACTTAATTCTCATGTTAATCATGACATATCTTTGGTATGAAAGCGGTAATATTCTGTTATTCTTGTTTGATATTAGGGCGTATCTATATGTAGCTGTGTATACATATAGGGTCATATGATAAGGGTTTAGGTAGGTGGTTGGAGATATCTCAAGGTTCATATCAAAACTCAGAGAAAATAAACTCAATATATAAAATTTTGAAAATAAATATCAACAATTTGAATTATTTGATTTGTCGAAATCTCATGTTGAAGATTATTCGAATGGGTTGCATGTTAATAGTATTTACCTTTTAAAGCTGTTTCAGTTTATCATCACATTTTTATTTATTTTGTTCTGTAATTAAAATGTAATCATTATTTTTTTAATTCAGCTATTTAACCTTCCATCTCTCACCAATCCATTACTAACTCTTCCGCCTCTCTCCCATTTACTTAAATCATTCCATCTCTCCCCATCCACTCCCAATCCCTCCCAATCCACTCCCAATCCTTCCNTATAGTCAAAAAAGGAGAGCAAACATGATATTCTGTAAACTTGCAGTACGTTGTACGTCATAAATGATTGTTTTAAACTTAGACATAATAAGATTTCATTGGACTGTGTGTCTTTTAGAACCGGGGAGTTAAGCCTGGTAGAGATAGTGCCTGTGTAGCAATTTCATTGGACTGTGCGTCCTTCATAACTAGGGATTAATCCTGGTTGACTTTTGGACTGTGTATCCTTAAGACCCGGAAAGTTAAGCCTGGTTGAGATAGTGCCTTTGTGGCATTAAGAATCGAAGAGTTGGTCATGGTTGATCTTTGTAACGAGTAGACCTGGATAGATACGTCTTGAGTAAATTGTTATGGAGTAGGTATTTGCTACAATTGTTCACCAAAATAACCTAAACTAAACAGAGGACTAACGTATTGTTTAATGTAGTCTTCCTATTCTACAGTTTTCTGGTTATCATTGTTATAGTATCACTCATTTGTATTCTCTAAAAGTTTTTTCGTAATTTTCTTTACATTTCTAATCTATAAAATCAGTTGTATCCTTATAATTACATTGATAATATAATATTGACTTAGACAAATAATAATATTTCGAAAAACATAATTTTTGTTGATAACATTTTAGGTTTTTTTTTCTAAACTCCAAAACTTTGATCTTAATTTTCTCCACACATATTCTAAGAAAAAAGAGACGAAAAAGTTACAAGTGAAACCGAAAAAAAATCTTTAAACTCTATCTATCTATCTATCTATCTATCTATCTATCTATCTATCTATCTATCTATCTATCTATCTATCTATCTATCTATCTATCTATCTATCTATCTATCTATCTATCTATCTATCTATCTATCTATCTATACAACCTTGTTGTTATCAACCTTCTATTCATGGATTTAACTTCTCCTTTTAAACAACTGATCTTTTCACCTTTCATGAGATATATTTAATTCAACATCATACATATACTGCAGATGTACAGGGAGACCCACAGTAAATAAGGTTTTAAATAGAAAGATATTGTCTTTTTCTATCTTATAGTGTGTTGAATTCTGCCAATTTACATCATTGTCTGAGAAGCATAAATTCGCAAGTCATTTATAATGAATACTTCGAGAAAAATAATATTTTTCAATCATTTTCTAACAGACAAAAATGCAAAAATGTAAATGATACTGGTGTGAATTGTACATGCAAAACTCTTGAATTACATCGATCTAAAGTTTAACTGATTTCTTCTGCCATAAATATATGTATTTAAATGGTTTACTTAATGATTTGGCAAAGAAAGAAACATGTTTACAGTTGACGAGAACATTGAATATAGGAAAAAGAATAAATGCCAATAGAATATACATCCAAGATATTTTTAAAAATAATCCTCTGTATCGATCGATCAATCAATCAATCGATCAATCAATCGATCACTTTGGGAATTGAGAGGCAACTTGACAATCGTCTTTGATTTCCGATATTTGATGAAAGGATTGTATGTCTTAATTTGAACTCTTCAAAATGTGGTCTGCATTCTTTATATCTTTAAAATTGACGGAGATATCAAACATTTAAACAATTTTTTGTTCTCGAATAAAATTCTCGATAACTCCGTCAATTCTGAAGGTCCAAAAGGCAAAAATGTTAGACCACATTTTGGAATTACCGAGACCAGTAGTTTCAGATGTTGATTGCTTAACTGGGATGAATCCCAAAATATTAAAGCTTTTGATGAGTATTTCTAAATTCTACTGGATAAATCTACTGGATAAATCTACTGGATAAATCTACTGGATAAATCTACTGGATAAATCTACTGGATAAATCTACTGGATAAATCTACTGGATAAACCAGGTGATTAGAATAATACGCTATAGTTTTAGTAGAAGTAAATATTTCCATTTACTGATAGCGCCGATTGAAGGATTCATGTCTCTAATTGGATAATGAGATAGAAAGAAAGATATATGTTACCGCCATACTATTTCTATTGGTTCAGAATAGACACCAAACACATGGCTGAACCCTGATTGGATCAGGCGCTAATGGACTCGGCATACAGGAGTGAATAGATATAACTTATTTTTTCTTCATTATCTATATTTTTGGTAATTTTTTCATGCTAAATAATGTAGTCAAAATATAAAAAATATGAAATAAACATACAGGTTATATACAAAGGATGTGACTTCAGACACGACTAGTAATTTTTGCAAACTTGTTTCTGACAGTGTTTATTTCCTTGAATCTTGAAACTTACTTTTTTGTTGGTTTTTGATTTTTGGGTCGTCATTACAGTCTCATCTTTTGTGGGTAGCCCTGTATAAGATATTTTTAATGGATTTAATCAGGGGCGTAAATAAGGATTCTGTAGGGTGGGGTAAATTTTTTTTATGTAATTTTTTTTACATTTTTCCTTTTAATGGTAATCATGGACATGGAGAATGGAGATCAAGTTACTAAACGGGGATGTTTGTGTCCCCAAGATTCTAGGGGGGGGGGGTATGTAACCCCAATAACCCCCTTTATTTACGCCACTGGATTTAATATATTTATAAACAGAAGAAAAAGGAGATAGAATTTCAGTAAAAAGTCAAGATAAGCTTCTTTAGAAAGAGGGAAACGAAGTGCCCTGAGAAATTTTTCTTTATAAGACAACTTTAAAAAAATTAAACAACTCTGAAATAAAAGTTTTTATTTGAATCTACATTTCTTTTAAAATGGTTTCTGCTTAAAAAAGTTTGGTTTCCTCTCGGAAAACTGTCTGTCAGTTTTTATTTTAGTTCAATTGAACATTTTTTTCATTTGCGCTAAAATATGTTTATTTGTACTAATTAGGGAAAATGTGCAGAATGGTGAAATTTCAAATTTTAGTTTGATTGAACATTTTTTTGCTCATTTGTTTCTAAAAGAAGATCAAATGTGTTAATTATAATTTATGGGAAAAATGGTGAAAATTTTTATTTTAGTTCGATTGAACATTTTTTGTTCATTTGCACTAAAATATTTGTACTAATTCGGGTAAATGTGCAAAATGATGAAATTTTTGATTTAAGTTTGATTGAAAAATTTTTGTTCATAGCACTAAAATATGATCATTATTACTAACTTCGTATCGACCCACACTTTTAGCTAATTAGTGCAATTGAACATTTTTTGTTCATTCCTACTAGAATATGTTCAATGGAGCTAATTAGTGCAATTGCACATTTTTTGTTCATTCCTACTTGAATATGTTCAATGAGCTAATTAGTGCAATTGAACATTTTTTGTTCATTCCTACTTAAATATGTTCAATGGAGCTAATTAATTAAATGAGCCAAATTCCGCTAGAATTTAGAAAGATAGTTCTCCACGTGGTCAAAAAATCTTCCACACGAATTTTATTTTGATTGAACATATTAAGTGTGATATATAGTGAATGAACGTTAGTACGAATGTACGTTAATCCTATCAATCATCAGTACAAACGATATTTCACCGTTCTGGACAGGGTCTTTTCTAGCTAAAACTGGACAGGGTCTTTTCTAGCTAGAGCTTGACAAGGTTTTTTCTAGTTAGAACTGGACAGGGTCTTTTCTAGCTAGAACTGGACAGGATCTTTTCTAGCTAGAACTGGACAGGGTCTTTTCTAGCTAGAAATCGTTCGTTAAAAAATGCTAGATTGTTCGTTCTTTTTATATATTTCCTCATAAGCTATATTTTAGTTTAAAGAAATCCTATCTTTTTATTTAACCTATAGAAAAATCCAAAGAAATTATTCCTTTCGAAAACTCTGATTGAACTGCAAGAAATGTAGATTTGATGGAAACTAGATCATTAAAAATATTAAAAATTGTTAAAGAATCTCATTAAACTTTGTCATAGAATCCAGTAAAACTTTGACATAATACATTGAATAAGAAAACTTGGTTCTTTGGTTTATTTTGTATTATACAAAACATTGTATTATGCAGTACACATTAGGATTTAATGTTCCTAGCTGAAGGAGGAAAAACAAAATATAAAAAAAAACACACCACTCGGCCCTTTATTCTTGAGTTCCTTATTATAGTCAGTCGCAAGGGTTTAACAGAGGGGGGTGGGTATAGGGACTGGGTCCCCTTGTTAGAGTTATAGGAGGATGATATGGACCGTTGGACAGAGACACTGCAGACACTGGCGGTATAAACAATATGATAATTATTAATAACATAAACATAAAAATAAACAAAAAATATTATTATTGTACGCACATTTCTTGACATTCTAGTCGTTGTGCTAATANGGGGGTATTAAAGGTTTATTAAAAGCTAATTTTTTTTCTCTTTTCCACTTCTTATCTTGTTTAAGCTGTATCATTTTGGCGTGCTTCTGATAAATTCCGTGCAGGCCTATTCAGGTCGTAACCTGGGGGGGGGGGGTCACATCTAAACAGACCTTTCATGCTTTAAACAGAAGTTTTCTCAGATTTTTCACTTCCCTTCACAGATTTTTATGCAGCACCACTTTATTCTTAAAAGTAGCTTTTAGCCCCTTTATCGGATCCAAACGTTGCCCCAGGGTAGTCATAGTTAATCCCGCCGTTTACCCGCACTTTGTCGTAAATTACGATTTTAACTTTTTTCCCGAAAAAGTCGAACCACTTAACTTAGAATCTCAAAACCAAGCTAAGGACATTCCCGTGGTTCTCCCGAGTTCCCCAATCAAAATTTGAAGTAAATCAGTAATGTGGTTTTATAGTTATGATCGGACATACAAACAGACAGACAAATAGAGATTACTACTTTATATATATGTATAGAAAGATGGAATTAAAAAATAACGTACAGTCCGTTTTAAAACATATAATTTATCTAAATTTCCTTTAATGTCTTTGTTGCATAACCCCGCAAGTAATTCTTACAAAAAACTGTAATTGAAAGTTATCAATTTTCAATTAGGAAAAACGAGAATGATTCATTCATTAATTTTGCTTAGACAATGAAAGTACAAGTGCAACTCTTCAAAATCAAAAGAAGGTTTGCTTCAAGGATTTAATGCAAGGAAAGTTATTTCAGAGGTGTACGCATGTTTTGTACTGCAGTGTACTGTAACTGGGCGGTATTGTAAACACTTGAAGGATGTCGAAGCCTGAAATGGGATCGATCTTTCACATAAATAATCAATGCAATATTATGGTTATAGGAAACTATTATGTGAATTATCAAAATTATCAAAATTTAATGCTTTTGACCTCCTCGGATACTAAACGAACACTGAGGCATCTATTCTTGTTTATAAATTCCGCCCAGAAGAATTGGTTTCAATATGTACGCAGAGTATACGCAACTGCAATTAACTTTCCTTGCATTACATTCTTGGGTTGCTTAAAATAACATCGACAGGTTATTACAATTGTAACTTGTTTACACTTCTTTTCGAACTCTTGGGCGTTATTTTTCTTGTCAACTACCCTTCTCCTTTTTCCTGAAATTTTCCTCCTTTTTTCCCTTTTCATGTCCCTTTTTTACTATTTACTTTCTTATTCTGTTTTTCTCTTTTCATTTCCGTTCTTTTATCTTGTTCTTTTGTGTTCTCTATTTCTGTTAATTTCTATTTGCATGTTTTACTTTTTTAATTTAACTTCCTTCATTACTTTCCTTTTTGTTTATTTCCACTTTTTACTTCCCTAATTATATTTTTTACTTCGCTTTCTTAATCTTTTTTTTTAATTATTCTTTTTACCTTCTTACTCCTATAGTTGTTTTGTTCGGGCCGAACTTTGGTGTTTTTTCCTCATTTTTTTCAGTGCTCACTTGATGTTCGTCTTTCTAATTTCTTTAACTTTTTAATATTTTTTTATTAAACCTTCTTTCTCTAAACTTCTGTTTTCAGAATTCAGTTCTGCTACTTTTCGTTATTCAAAATTCTTAATTACAATTTTGTTATATTTTATCTAATTTGAAAAATGACTTTTACAACAGTTGGCGTCCATCAAAATAACTATTTTTTAAAGAATTGGTTAGCAGTCTCTTTAAAATTTAAAATTGTTAAACTTTTCACAGAATTCACATAGAAGCTATAAATTGCAGCAGTCATTCTTATTTATTTCTAAAGTTTTGAAAGGTTTCTTGAACTTTAACCGGATTTTGGAGAGAGATTAGAAAGGAATAAGTTTTAGATACAGGATTATTCACCAAGCTTTAGATACAGGATTATCCACTAAGTTTTAGATACAGGATTATCCACTAAGTTTTAGATACAGGATTATCCACTAAGTTTTAGATACAAGATTATCCACAAAGTTTTAGATACAGGATTATCCACAATGTTTTAGATACAGGATTATCCACTAAGTTTTAGATACAGGATTGTCCACTAAGGATGAGACTTCAGAGACGATTGTACGGAATTTAAACGGTCTGTTTCCTAATATTTACAATTCCCATGTAAACTTGTTCCTTTCTTTTCCAAATCATTATATAAGCCATTAAATTCTTATATCTAAGGCCGAATACTTGATTTTACCTTTGTCCCATTTTAAACAGTTTTCAGTCGTCTTTCCAGTCTCATCCTTTGTGGGTAACCCTGTATATAATACCTGTGGGCCTTAGAAACATATACTTAACACTTTATACAGCTGTGAATATGAAATAAAGAAAATGTTCACGAATTTTAAAATTTGATGAAAAGTAAGAAGAAATTTGCCGGCAAATTTCAGATTGTTTTAAGCTATAATAAAATATTACTTCCTTTAGCACGCTAAAGACTAAAGACCAAAAACAAAAGACTAAAGACTAAAGACTAAAGACTAAAGACTAAAGACTAAAGACTAAAGACTAAAGACTAAAGACTAAAGACTAAAGACTAAAGACTAAAGACTAAAGACTAAAGACTAAAGACTAAAGACTAAAGACTAAAGACTAAAGACTAAAGACTAAAGACTAAAGACTAAAGACTAAAGACTAAAGACTAAAGACTAAAGACTAAAGACTAAAGACTAAAGACTAAAGACTAAAGACTAAAGACTAAAGACTAAAGACTAAAGACTAAAGACTAAAGACTAAAGACAAAAGACTAAACACCAAAGACTAAAGACTAAAGACTAAAGACTAATGACTAAAGACAAAAGACTAAAGATTAAAGACCAAAAACTAAAGACTAAAGAGTTAAGACTAAAAATAAATTATTAAATACTTAAATTTTATTTCAAATAGAAGGTAGGAAAATAATATCAGAAAGGGTGAAAATTCCTGTAAAAAACTTATATTATAAACCTTGAAAATTATTTAGGTTTTTCAAAATTCAAATTTTATAAACCTGTATATATAAAGTATAGGTTCAACTAAATTCTATCTTTTATTTCAAATTGCCTCAATGTTACCTTTAGCTGCAAGATAGTTGATAAATAGCATTTCTCAAAATTTTGGAAAATGATTTCTAACCAAACATTTTTGAATTAAGCATGGTGAATAAATAGATTTCTTCTCTCTTTCCCTTTTTTATTTTTTTTAACTATATTCTTTTTTCATTTTCGTTTCCCTTAAATGTTTTCATCCTCTTTTTTTGGAGACCCCATATTTTTTAAAGTCTAGTGGATCTAGTGGATCTATAAATGGATCTAGTGGATCTAGTGGATCTAGTGGATCTAGTGGATCTAGTGGATCTAGTGGATCTAGTGGATCTAGTGGACCTAGTGGATCTAGTGGATCTAGTGGATCTAGTGGATCTAGTGGATCTAGTGGATCTATAGTGGATCTAGTGGATCTAGTGAATCTAGTGGATCTATAGTGGATCTAGTGGATCTATAGTGGATCTAGTGGATCTAGTGAATCTAGTGGATCTAACACAGACTTTTAGTAAAATAAATAGATTTCCTCCCTCTCTTTATCCTCTTTTTTCTTTTTCACTTTTATAATTCCCTAATAATATAATATCTAGCTAACGGCAGGATGAAATTTTGAGAGAAGACGACATTTTCTCTTCAGTGTCATTGAATACACACAGTACACATCAGCTGCCAACTGTACAATAAAATGATAAAATCGGAAATTAATTAAAGTTATATTTTGCGATATAAAATCCATTGAAAGTATTCAGTTTTAAATATATATTTAATTTACATTTTATTAAATGTTTAAGAAGAATGAAGATATTATCTAAAACCGTAACGGGTATTTTTCTATTAATTGTTTGAATTACAACGAATTAACGATGTTGCTGTTATATCTTGAACGATGCCTGGTACTGGTTTTGGCCGTTGTAGCCCTGCTACTAGCTGTTGTATCTTTTAGAGGTATTATTTTTATCATCTCAATTTTGTACATGACCATTTTTTCAACAATTTTCAATTAAAATTTTTATTTATTTAGGGTTGGGTTAAGACACTTTCTGGGCCGAGCGCTGCGGCCACGGGTTAGGTTAGGTTAAGACACTTTCTGAGCCGAGCGCTGCGGCTAGGACAGGCTAGGGGGCCGAGCGCTGCGGCCACATGTCTTGGAGAGTTCAGAAATCGCAGGAAATTACAATCTACTTAACCCTCTATCTATCAATACAGTATTTATTCACATTATTTCCATCAATCAGTATTTAATAATCTATCCAGGGTTAGTGCCACTACAGGATCCAGTTTCTAGTTTGGGATATATAGATAAACTATCCTTACTTTTCGGACTTCATGAACAGGTATTCCAATTATTCTTTCATTCATTTATTATTTCTAATTTATCTTCTATCAACCCATTTTGTAATCTCTGTTTGTTGTTTGTCTGTATGTTCGATCATAAATCTTGACACCTTGGCCGATTTTCATTAGTGAACTCCGGATAAATATGAGAATGTTCTTAGCTAAAATTGTAATTTAAGACCAAGCGCGGGTAAACGGCGGGAGTAACTATGAGTTACCTAGGCAGTGCTGGGTTCCTAAGCTAGGTTATTTACAAAATATTAAATTAATCCATAACTTATCTCTACAGTTGTACCGTAAAACTTTGAAATAACTGTCGTTTTGATTCTTTCTTTTTTTGAAAAGTGACTAAAGATTTGTTTTTTAATATTGCTAGAAATTTGAAATCCTATGCGATGTTTTGCATGAAAAGAAGGGACGAAAACGACAATATTGTTTTTTTTGTTAGCGCCCAATGAATTTATTATCGTATTTAGTCACATGTTCTGATTGTAAGTTCAAACCAATGGAGCAGTGATGTACTTCTCTACACATTCCAGAAACGTCTTAAGGTCGGACATTATAAATAAACATATTTTTAGAATTTTTTTTAAACTTATTATATCTTGGTAGAAATGAAGAGTGCCATTCCAAAAGAAAATGATGTCTTTAGTTAGTCTCTTGAATTGGTTATTGTTCTGATGTTCAGTCCCAAAACATGATTTTTTTAATACCAACTTTTTAGAAGGTTGTTATATGAAGCTTTCAGTTTTTTTTTTACATTTTTGGTCGTCATTTAAAGTATGTCAATCTTTTCGACAGTTTAAACTATTTTATTTTTTTCAACATCTTCTAATTACTTCCGTTAACTTTAGAATGGCTTTACAATAATTCCCATTCCAATTAGAGTGGTCCTCCTTCCGGGAGAGTGAAATATTTTATAATTATTTAGAATTAAAAAATCATTTTTTCTTTCATTCTAGGATGGAGCATTTTTTCTTAGTCAGGAGTCTTCTGGTTCCAGCAGTTCAAGTCTGTTAGAAAATATTTCACAGGTTTTTTCTAATAAAAGGCTAAACAGTGAACATATCTTATTGTTAGCTATCTATTTACTAGTATGTATCTGTATAAGAATAAGAATAATTATAAGATCTGAAAGGGAACCCGACATGGAACCCCCAGACCGCCCTCAGGGTGCAGAGCATCAACATGCAGTCTGTGGCCTGGAATCCATCCGGGCTATCACACAGTATATTTCTATGTATATGTCTATATCTATCTTTTTACAATAGAAAAGCGTCCAACTAACAGTACATGTTACAACCGTCTATCCATCTATCTTTCTTATCTTATCTTTCTATCTAACCATCTATCTAATATCTATCTAACCATCTATATCTATTTATCTATATAGGAAAGTATAGAGAGTAAATGTGATGAAATCTTAACAATCTGTAATACTCTTGTTCCCTTTACAGCAAATAGGAATAATATTCCTATTTTAGTAGGTAATCATATAGCTATTTGAAGGGATTTATATGGGAAGATGAAAAATTTATTATCAATTGGATATGTCTCAGGTGTGCATATTTTCCCAAAAAATCATTTACCCACCACCTTCTTTTAAAATTCAGTTTTTCCCCAGAAGTAATGTATGTCAATTATGGAAAAAAAATGATTTTGTGAGAAAATGAATAAATATTTGGTTATAAAGCTTAAAAAAATGAACAAAACTTGCCTTTTAGAGTCCAATTTTTTAATTTAGCTTGTTTGTTTGTTATCCTGTATCCAACAAACTTCAAGACGGCTGAGCTGATCGGATACAATTTAGACTCCAGTCAATGTTAATGATTTGTCGAAATTAAATAATTTAGTAAAAAGAAATTAATTTGAAAGAATTGAAATCCACCAATGAAAATAAAAAGTAAGCTTATTCCCACCATTGATAACTTCTTTTCGAACAGTTGGAGAAAATAATATAATGTCTAAACTGTGAGTAAAAAAGTCCAGGGATGTATATTTTCTCGAATAATCAATTTTCCCCCTCCCCTTTTCGAAAATAATTTTTCCCCAGATGTTATGTATGTTTTTTTTGCTAAACTGGCAAAAAAAAGAAAATTTGGGTATAAAGATCAAAAAGAAGGGAAAAAACTTTTAGTTTGATGTCTCAGTTTTCATTACACCCCCCCCCCTACCCATAATTAAAAATCATTTCTATACTGAAAAATTTACACCCCTCTAAAAAGACTCCAAATTAAATAAATTTGTTTTCTATTTCTAGGTTTGCCTGATCTGCGGTTGGTGTCTCGAGAGGAACAGAAAACTGTAGTTTCCACCCTCGACTCATGCTTTAGGAACAAACTAATATTTTAATACTGTTAAAGGGACTGTAAGCTTAGTTTTAAGCGACCCTCCATGCAAAGATGTCAATGCCCGATTTTGAAGGTATTATCTGTTGAACTATGCGAAAGATATAGATTAAAGGCGTGTTTCTTGTTTGAAAAGTGTTCAAATCTTATAATTCTTACATGTTGTCCTGGAGTCAAATTGCGCAAGTCACTTTTATTTTAAAAAATAAAGTTTTTTAAATGATAAATATTAATATCTAATTCATACTTGATCAGACAAAGCTTTTAAGGGTACCGTTGTGAATCGAGCATTGCCATCTTTGCATGAAGGGTCACTGTAAAATACGCTTACAGTCTCTTTAAAGGGAGTATTTTCAAATTCTAGGGATGTTGAAAACAATTAATGATTTTATAATGATACTCTTATTTCGACCCCACAGAAGTCTGGGGCCAATGATTAAAGACAGCCATTTATGGCTTGATTGGTTCTGCTACAAATCATTTTATGTCTAAACAAACTTAAAATGTACAATTGTAATATTGTATTTTTGTAGCAAATACTAAATAACAAGAGGGCTAAGAAGTTTAAAAGTAGCTTCAATTTTCAATTTTTTTAACCCAACAAAATTTGGTTTATTCATAATTTTCGCAATTTACATATTTATTTTTTTTCTTTTGTAATTCAACAATGAAAAGATGTTTTCTTAGTTATTTGATTACTTTTAGCCTGAGATTGGAATTAAAGTTTTTAAGAGTATAAAAATGGGATAAAATATTTTCTGTTTTTAGTAATTCAGATTTTGATTATACAAGAGAAGGATCTATAGGAATTATATCAACAGAACAGCAGGTTAGTCAACTAGTTATTTCAGGGGGGGGGGGTTCTAAAAAAGTCCCCCCCCCCCTCCATTTCAACATAAGTTTTTTTTTGTCTAAACGCAGACTTAGAAATTTCAATTTAATGAATATTTGGGAGATTAAAAATAAATAGATTTTCAATCTAAAATTATATTATATTCTTTTTAAAAACATCAAGTGTTTTAAGCTCTTAAAAAATAAACAAAAGCGGACGGCTTGCCTAATTACTAAATTACTTTATCAACTTGAAAAATATTTTTTTTTCAAGTTATCCATCAATAACGTTGTCGGTTAAATAAAAGAATTAGATAACTTTTGCAAACTAAATTTAACAGAGAACGAAAAACAAAGATGTGAAAATAAGTCTAAATGTTACCGAGGGGAGGCAGGCCAGCCACATCAATTTCTCGTCCGAGCCACATTCTTCTCATTTTCTCGCTCGAGTCCCCTCGGAATCCTTGTCCTTCGATTATTATGTGTTTTAAAGTTTCCAATTCTCGAAGAGACAACTATTTTGTTAAATTCTGCCCACGTTAGGGCATAGAATATGGATAGACTGAAGAATTGCTATGATTACATCATGTTGGATTCTTCAAACTCATGAGAAGATGTCAAACTTCTGCCTCCGTAATAGCTAACCTTCGTGATATAAAATAATTAGCAAAATATTTTGCATACCTCTGCCTATCATGTTCCCCATGGAACCACCCGGAAAAATTCGATGGTTTTCACTATAATTAACAAAAAAGATTGAAGTTCTATTAACTCGGAATTATTTGTGACATTTTACGCCAGGACTATCTGAAAATGCGCAAAAAAAGGTGAACATTTTTAAGGACATTAAACTTGAAAACTTCAACTGAAATATTTTTTTTTCATATTAAAAAATTCAAAATTTTATTTTGCTCGAACGAATTTTTTTATCTTGGAGGATTAGACACTTAAAAGAAATAATATCGGCAGGACGTGGATTTCTAGGTGGCTTGTACGAGAAAATGAGAAGAATGTGGCTCGGACGAGAAATTGTTGTTGTTGGCATCCTCCCCTCGGTTACCCGAATGTTTTAATCTTTTTGGCACTCTAAAAGTTACATGCCCGATAGAATACCGTCGTTTTTCTGATGAAAAAATCAGTCCATTTTATCTCGTTTCTTTTCTCATAAATCCACAAGTGAATTTAAAAAGAACCCGAAAATGAGAAAACTCAATTTTATTCAGAAAAAAAAAGATTTATCTATTATTTTGCTTGCGCATTTATTGGATTGAAAGGTGTCCTAGTGTAAAGGTCCGGTGGGGACCATGGTGCTTCCCACACCTGGCGACGGTCTGGGGGGGGTACACATTGGGGTCTCTCTCAGATTCCATTTCCTAATGCAATTTCCTTAAAACAAACATGCTTATTTTTATTCAAAATAACTTTAAAATAGAAATCGATTATTGTTTTTATCTATTGTTTAGACGGTTATGCAATGGTTTGCGCTAAGTTTACTGAACGGTCGTCTTCCCTTCATGAAACCCGGGGAGACTCCAGTACTGGCAGAGACTAACGAAGACGATCTGATAATGACCTTCGCGGTCAGCTCTATGGCCAGGTGGAAGGAAAATTGATTGATTGATTCTTTATTTTGATAAATAGATTTTGTTTGAATAATCTTGTTGATTCTTGAATTGATTTATTAAACTATTCAATCTTTTGATTGAGCTATTCATGATCTTTAATGTTTTAACTGAACATGTGATTGTTTTCAGGGACTGTAAGTGTAATTTCAAGTGACCCTCCATGCAAAGATGGCAATGCCCGATTTACAATGATACCATTAAAGCCTAAATCAGATCAAAATACCGACGTTTTTCTGACTTGAAACGTATTTGTTTCTGTGAGTTTCTCCCTCAGAATATATATGTGGCAGCATTTGGTTTGGGAAGTGTTGGACTGTGGAGGTTATGCAGTACAATACATAAATGTCCAGATGTTCAGTAATCTTGGGGGGGGTTTTGAAGATTCACTTTCCAAACTTTCTCTTGTTATCTTGTTATCTTTACTTCAATTAATCAAACATGTATTTTCAAAACTGTTTCAAATAGAATTGAGTATTTAGGAAAAGTCTCAGATCAATACTTTTTTAGTTCTGTAAAAAAAATACAGAGGGGGGGGGGGCTAATTGACCTCCCCCCANNNNGATGGAGACTGGGAACAGCGTTATAACTTAACTTTCGTCCGGAAACGTATTTGTTTTCAAAATGTTTTGCACAGACAACACTAAATTTTCCCGGAGTCCACAAACCTGGCCTTTCTCAGAAGTGACTCCACGTTTTTTTAACTTTTCATCTTTAGGAAAAGAATGAAATCTTATCTTATTTGTCTTATCCGAGTTACAATTTAACACTGAACAATATCTCATGCTTGTTTATACTGAGAAATCATAAAACTGAACAAAACAAATCCCCCCAAGAACAGTGTACTACATGTACACAATATCATACCAATACATGTTCACAATGTCATACCAATATAGGTGCCATCTGTTATTCTATAGTATATATATTCTGAGGTTTCTCCATTGCTTCTTATAAACAAGAAATGCGCAAGTCACTTTTGCAGAGAAACCGGAAATGAAAATAAACAGTTTAAAGAAACAAAATCATTAATTCATTCTTGATTATACAAAGCTGGTAAGGTACCGTTGTAAATCGGACATTGCAATCTTTGAATCAAGTGTCACTTGAAATTACGCTTACAGTCCCTTTAATTGATGGATTTGATATTTGATATTTCAGGGTGAAGAACAGTACAGTGCTAATGCATAAGAAGGTTGAAGTTTTCGGGGAAATCTGGGATCTTGTCACGGTATGTACATTATAATTCAGTACAGTACGGTACAGTACCGTACCGTACATATTTGTAAATACTAGGTAAAGACTGTAAAAAATACAAAACTCAATTTAAACCTCAAGTACATGTTGTACACACCACTGAATGATGGGTTGTATTTTAGAATGATAATACAGTGCTGTTCGGTGTTAGGTATTTTCCCAACGGCGTTTTCCAAAGGGCGACTTGCTAAGGGACAATTTTCCAAGTGGCAACTTCCCAAATGGGCAATTTCCCAAGCGGCAACTTCCCAAAGGTTAGGTTAGGCCCTCTGCTGCGCCACAGGCTGCATTCGGGAACGAGTGCTGTGGCTAGAACAGGCTAGAGGCCAAGCGCTGCTGTTAGGATGTACTTGGGAAGTTGTCACCCTTGGGAAGTTGCTGCTTCCTGTAAATAAGAAAAATGATAGTTTAATATATTAGGCTTAGGGACTATTAAGTTAACATTTTATTTTGCGCGATTTCCAAGGTCGCGCATTTTTCAGACAAGTGGGAGAGGAGGCTTCGTAAACTTAGCACATAAGAAATTACCTTTTTTTAAACTGTATTTAAGATATGAATTTATTTGATAAAATTACTATAATTAGATCATCCATTTTGAATTTTGAATTGCGGTTTTTAAAGCATTAATAATAATATTAGCATTTTTCATAATATTTGAGTTAAGTTTCTAGATTTGAGAATTTAAGAAGATAAAAAACGAGTATCTGTTAAGATGAATACAGAATTGAAGAGAAATTTGATGGTGAAAGTGCTTTCATAACAGCATTCTTGAAAGTTGAAACCTTAATCTGATCATAAATTGTAGAAGATATCGTCATTTTTTAGTTCTAATAATTTCTCCATTGATAATGAAGTAAGCTGAAATATGCAAGTCACTTTTTTGTGGAGAAACCGCAAATAGAAATTCAACAGTTTTCAAAAACAAAACATGGGTATCTACTTAACACTTGATCAGACAAAGCTTTTAAGGATACCGTTGTGAATCGAACATTGGCACTCTTTATTTTAACTTGAGGGTCTCTTGACTTCATGGTTACAGTCCCTTTAAGCGTGTAAAAAAGCAGTTGCCAGGATAGAAAATAACAAAATCTAAATTTAGATGGTGGGAATACAAAGGACACAGCTACCATGTGAAGGGATTGAAAAGGTAAATAAACAAAAACAAAAAAGTACTAAGTTAACAGCAAAACATTAAGCTTCTGCGTAAATGTTGTAAATTTTAGTTTAAAGGGACTGTAAAGGAAAAATTAAAGGGGGTATAGGATGAAACCTGAGAATATCAGGCGTTGAATGATACATAAAAGACATCTTTCTGTTGTTCCTGTCTCAAGAAATTGACATAAAACAGTGTCAAAATTATACAAAAATTCAGCCAATGGCAGTGCAGTATACTGGTCACGTGATACAAAAGAAGTTCTGGTGACGTAATACGGACTATACGGACTATAATATGTAATAATATTATCAACTTTATCTATAAAAAATGCAAAATAAAAATTGGAAAATTATAATAGGAGCAAACCTGAGATTCTGAGGCTCCTGTGGGATAAATTCGTTTTATAGATTTATTTTTTATAGATTTATTTTATAGATTTATGGAATATGATCTGTTTAAACCTACAACTTTTATACAAAATTGCATGTTTATGAATTTTCGTATAAATAAATTTGACAGTTTTATATTAATTTCTCGAGACAGGAACATCAGATAGATGTCTTATATGTATCGTTCAACGCCTGAGATTCTCAGGTTTTATTCTATACCCCCTGTCATTTTTCCTTTACAGTCCCTTTAAACATGCTGCAATTCGCCCTTGGGGGGGGGGGGGCGGGGTGACTGAGCCCATATTGAAACAATTTTTGCAGCTTCAAATTTTTGGAAATATATTTAATGTATTACAAGAGAAAAGAATAAGCATATATAATGAGTTCAGATGTGTTTTATTTCAGGTTTCATTCTAGACCCCCTGTCATTTTTCTTTTACAGTCCCTTTAAACATGCTGCCCTTGGGAAGGGGGGGGGGGGCGACTGAGCCCACATTGAAACAATGTTTGCAGCTTCAAATTCATAAAAATATGTGCAATGTAAGAGAAAAAAATAAACATATATAATGAGTTCAAATGTCTTTTATTTTATGCATTTAATTTGGGTAAATTAAATATATTACCGAATTACAATATTCTATTTGCATTTAAAACATTTAATAATTTATGCGTTACCTATAATCATAAACAATGATTTTCTTTTGAAAAAGTAGCGAATTTTGCCTTGTAAGCGTTTTTGTAGTGTAGCGTTTTTGTAGTGTAGCGTTTTTATAGGGTAGCGTTTTCAAAGATACACCAAACAAAGAAGATTAAAAAAAATCGTCGCTATAAAAAAAGATTTTTTTTGCGTGTTATTCAATTTTCGGAAAATAAGAAAAATTAAAAAAAAAGTTCCCACTTAAATATTTGATAATCAAAAATCTTTGAAATTATATTGAAGTCCCCGATTTTTTTCTCCATCATTCAAGGTTCAAAACTTGATGTTGATTGTTCAGGTCTGTCGAAGAAATTAAGGAGAGGAACGGTCCGTTTGCGGGGAAAAGGGTTACCAGGTATTTTAATCATTAGCCATCAATCCAAGTGTCAAATTTTGTATGTATGTTTGTTACCTAAGGCCAGCCAAACTGTAACACAGAAAGAGTTGTAACAACAAAAATAAATGCAACGTCCGGGCGCTTCAGCTAGTAAATCAATTGTTAGTTATTTCGTCAGAGGCCGAATTTAAAGAATTTGAACCGCGGCTGGTTATGGTTCAACTTAAAATTGTATTTAATGTTTCAAATCTTAAGCCGGCGCTCAATTGAAACCGGGTTTCGGCGTATTTGAGACGTGACTCAAATGCATTAAATTCGGACTCTGTTTAATCAAGTTATCTTTTAAATCAATTCATTTATCAATATTTCCATCCTTAAATCAGTTCGTTGATAGAGCTAATTTCTTTACAATACAGCTCTTTGCTTATGTATATATAAATATATTAGCTATAGCTAGCCAAACGGCTGAACCGAATGGGCTGGCATTTTTTGAGGAAACCCATAATTTTCCGAAGGGTAACATAGGTTAAACAAATTATAATTTTTAATTTATTTTTAAAAATCGTTTTTTTCTTTAAAATTTGAATTTTTTTCAAGTGTTTCTTAAATTTCATGGGCAACACCGGACAATTCAGCTGGTTAATAATAGTTTTAATCAATTGAATTCTTGAATTCAATTGTTTTTATTCCTAGACCCGTGGCAAACTTTGACGATTGCCATTCTTTGGTGGTGAATTTTGTCAACAAAATACTGGCAGGCAACTTTGATTTCGTTATAAAGGTTAGATAATATATATATAACATTTTGAAAATTGTGTTAAATCTACTGTCGACATATTGAAAGTTGCAGGCCCTGTTCACAGTAGTACTCTTCAAATATTTGTCTGTGCTGAATGCTAATGGATGTATCCTGGATTGCTATTTTTTATATGCGTCTCTTCTTCTATAATACCTTGTGGCGTTTTTGCAGAAAAGACAAGAAAGAAAAAGTATGACCTCATTCTCATCTTTATTGAGGCAAAAGTATCATTGTGTATCGGGCTTGAAACGCCTTGAATTTATGACAACTGGAAAAGTATGCACAGTCCCTTTCATGTAAATCGGACATGCTATATCCAGAAATGTAAGTTCACTTGAAATTACTTGACCAGTCCCTGTGTCTAGGAGTTGAGAAGACGGAAGGTTTATATGCGAGGGAATATATTTGTCAAATGCTCTGAGCGCGGACTCACGGATCCGTTCAAGGGAGGTGATGTTAAGATGAAGGCATTCATGGACTCCCTCAAACACGCCTGCAAGGTAATCAACATTTCAACAGATACTATTTGCATAAATATTTATTAACGTCTCTGTTCCTCTTCAAAAATAATTTGTTGGTTCAGTAATTTAGTTAGGTTTTTTAGGAATTCTTCTGAAAGATTGCCCCCCCCCCCCCCCTCTTACCCAAAGCTTTGAAAATTAATCAGTCGTCTAAATATAAACCCCTATCATGGAAGTAAAACCCTATCATGGGAGTAAAACCCTATCATGGGAGTAAAACCCTATCATGGGAGTAAAACCCTATCATGGGAGTAAAACCCTATCTTGGGAGTAAAACCCTATCTTGGGAGTAAACAGGTGCTACATTAAGAAATACTAACTACCCGCCAAGATGAGGCTTAAAGGGACTGTAAGCGTAATTACAAGAGTTCCTCCATGCAAAGATGACAATGCCCAATTCACAACGGTACCCTTGAAACCTTCATAAAGCATGTGGAAGATATTGTTGTTTTCACATATTTAAATGTGTTTAGTTCTGATAATTCCTATTTCCCTTCCTGCAGTAGAAATCAGAGAAACCACGATTGTAAATAATCATTTTTAAATATTTAAACATTGATATCTAATTCATCCTTGATCAGACAAACCTTTTTTAAAGAAAGTTGTGAATCGGGAATTACCCTTTTTGCAGGGAGGGTCACTTGGAATTACGCTTACAGTCCCTTTAAACAACGAACCAAAACTCATTAAATACAATGTTCTGCAGGTTTCTCTTGGTTTATTGGCATGAAATGCTTATAAATGATGTTGCAAAGTAATAAGATGTCTGCAGATTCAGCGAATCTGGAATTTCAAATTTAAAATTTTTCTTGGTTTATGGGATAGATATAATAAAAAATTCAATAATTGAAAACTGAAATATATTATTTTATATCTAGGTGCCAAATACTGAACAACCCTACGCATGCGTCGATATGATGGTAACAGGCGTCATTCTTGACAAGGTAAATCTTTCGACAAAGATATTTGTTTGAATTTCTTTTTGATAGATCGGAAAAATTAAAATTTGTTAATTAAAAGATGGAAAAAATTATCGACTGATTGATCAATTGAATAAAAGGTCGTAGTCTGTTTTGTTTTATATTGGTTGTTTGGCTGATTGATTGATTGATTGATTGCCATATTGCTTACCATATTGATTGATTGATTGATTGATTGATTGATTGCCATATTGCTTACCATATTGATTGATTATGTATTTAAGGTGCTTGGTCTGCATAAGAGCTCTGTCCTCCACACTACACACAGAGTTCAAGGGATGTCAGGTATAGATCAACATTAAGCTAATATTAATTTAATCCCCTCCATTAAAGGGATATTAAAGGGACTGTAAATGTATTTTCAAGTGACCCTACATGTGCAGATGGCAATGCAAGATTTTTAACGGTACCCTTAAAAAATTTGCCTGAGATGGAATTTAAAGAATTTGAGCCGCGGTTTAAATCTTCCAAAACCTGGTTTAAACTAAGCGCCGGCTTAAATCTTGAAACATTTGATACAATTTTAAGCGGAACCAACCATATTCATGCCGCGGCTTAAATTTAAACCGCCGCTCAAATTCTTTAAATTCGGCCACTGATCAACTATACATTAGAACTCTCATGCCTTTGTGTTTTGAAAAGGGCTTATTTTCAATTTTGGTTTCTTATAAAAAAGACTAAAGAAATTATCAGAAATAAACACTTCTATTCAGAAAAGCGACACATTTTTGATGAGTTTAATGATTCAAGGGTACCTTTGTTAATCGGAGAAGTCCTTTTTTCTCTGAACTGAAGGTGGCTTGAAATTACGCACACACAGTCCCTTTTAAAATTCGGTGATGGCTTGGACCAAACTTCTGTAGAGTATAAAAAGTAAATGTTAGTTTCACATTTATTGAAACGGTCTGGGTTGACCCTCATCAGTTCTAACGATATAATAACCATCAAAATGGGGAAAAAAATTGTTTTGTTAAAAATCACAAGAAAATAAAGAAACAAAAAAGATTATTCAAAATAAAAATTTTGGCTTTCAAATGGACATAAGGGAAACAAACTCAGGTTATGAGATGGAAAAAAGATAATTTGCAAATATTCACTTTAAAAAAAATGTTTTAAGACAGTCCCTTTATTTCTTAAGTAACTTAATCTCCTTCCCCGCCATCATTTTTACTGTAATAAAAACGATGTTTCCCTGAGAATAATCAGTTGTAGATAAAAATTAACATCTTTCATCAACGTTTTTAGAGGAAATAAAAGGTCAATGTAATTAGTTTTTATTATTCATTTTTTAATTAGTTTTTTTTATCTCTTTCAGGCGATTGGCCGGTCACTGCCGCTCTTCAAATTTATCAATCCGGTTTGTAGCCGTTGTACAGTACTGGCATGTACTGGTCATTCTGCGGAATTTCTTCAGCAGTACAGTACATACATTGCACTTGTCAGAGAATAGAATTTGTCAAGATTCTAGTCAATACGTTGTAACAATTTTGTTCCCTTAGAATTGTACACTGAACACAGTTAAAGTAGTGTAATTAGCTTTGTACAATGAACGATGCCTAAAGTGAACTTTGAACAGTATTTATCTTTAAAGATATGATTTCTTCCAAGATTAGGCATCTGTCCTGCCCTGTAAAATATTCGATGTGATAAAACCATTCATGGAGAGCTAAAATGTTCTAGAAAATTCCTCCACGAATTTATTTCAAAATCTTTTTATATTTGTCATAGAAAATAGTTTAGCAACCAATATGGGATCGGGGAATAAGGTAAAATCATTGTATTTATATTATTTAAGTTTAATCACTGAAAAACTTGCTCCTGATTATAAATATTATTTTGATTTTTTTTTTATAGATTTTCTTCTTTGTTATCAGCAGTAAAACAAGATGTGTAAAAGTGTTGAAAATTATGATAACAAAACTATATATGGGACCAATTACTAGCATTCACGTATAAATACTCATTTGTCAGTTTTGAATACATTTTGATTGAAAAACATTATGCAAGAAAATGCGTGTTTTTTTATTCGTTTAATTTAAATTGTTTATATGTCTTAGTGAACTCCTTTCCTTTTCTATAATTCTACGCTAATATTCAAGTATTCATTCCACTCTCAATATTGAAAAAATTATAAAATTATATTTTCATAAAGAAATAAAATAAAATGGCGGAAACAGACCAAAGTCCCCCGACAGCGCCGCCACGAGGTCTCGCCGCATTTAAGAACCATGTTCTAGCACATAAAATAGGTAAAATATACGTGGTAATATTTAATTTAAAAAAAAATTTTGTATGAAAAGAGTTTTTTGATATTTTTTGAGAATTAAAACTTGTTTTGTTTTAAAGTTAACAAAAGTTTTTTTTTTAATCTGAATGAAAGTTTTATTTTTATTTTTTTTCTATTTAGATGTCGGTCTGTGGGCGACTCGTGTAGCCACCATATTGTTCTCTCTGGGATATATTATTCCAGTCTTTGGTAATCCTTACCAGTCATACTACAAGGTAATCAATCAACCAACCAATCAATCAATCAATCAGTCAATCAATCAATCAATCAATTACTCAACCAATCTATAAAATCTAGTTTGCCACAATTATTACTAGCCCGGGCCCTATGAAAACCGGTAAATGATAAAACAATCAATAATTTTGATTCTATATCTTCCAGGCTGACCACTGACCAGTGCCCACATGTTTATTATTCTTAAGAATCTGACCATTATAAAAAAAAAATATTTATAAAAATTGGGTATTATTTGCAGGCTTTAATGGCCAATGCCGCTACTTCAGCTCTGAGACTACATCAGCGACTACCACAGGTGCTTGCTAAAAAGAAAAGCTTGAAGGGGGGGGGGGCAAAATAGCCTCTATCCCTCCCCTTTCTTTTAAAAATAAAATGACCCCGTCATAATGTTTGATTCTTTCGCCCCGCCCCATTTGATTTTGATCCTGTATAGACTTTCTCTTAAACTACCAAGACTAGCTTTGTTTTAATCTTTTCGTTTCGTTTCTTTTGATTATGATTCTTGTGCGAAAGTATTACCCGCGCTTTGTATTAAATCATGATTCAAAGCTCAAGTGGCAGTATCCTCCAATTTGGTCTAGCCGTTTGGCCAGCTTTAGCGAAGAGCTTTATTATATACATTATTATCTTTTGTGTTCTAGGTTCAATTTAACCGTGAGTTCCTGTTCCAATTCCTGCTTGAGGACTCTGGTAATTAATGTTCAGATTGATAGGCTTCCAGAGCCCTTCGCGCCCATCTTCGACTTTAACTTTTTTACTGTTGCTCTTTTAAATATTTTATTTTCATGAATTTTGAAAAATAAAAATTTTAAAAGTCAAATATATTATATAAACGTTATAGATGCCAGGGGTATATATTTTCTTTTAAAATTGTCAGGGGTGTATAAAATTCATTTCCCCCCCTGGGGGGGGGGGGAAGAAATCAAAGACCCAAGAGGAGGGGAAGGGAAGGAGATAGGTAGGGAAGGGTAAAGGTAGGGAAGGGGAAAAGTAGGGAAGGAGAAAAGTAGAAAATGGGTGGGTTGGGAAAGGGAAGGTCGGAAGGGAAAGGTGAAGATAGCGAGGAAAAGAGGAAGGTTGAGTGGGAAAGACAAAAATATGGATTAGGGAACTACAAGAGGAACAGGGAAGGTAGGGAAGGGAAAAGGAAGTTAGGGAAGGGAAAAGGAAGTTAGGGAAGGTAGGGAAGTAGGAGAATGTATGGGGAATGTAGGGAAGGGAAGGGGAAGGGAAAAAATTGTTGGAAGGTTGGCAGATAAAGAAGGAAAGGGGAATTTAGGGAAGTGAAAGGTTGGAGCAAGGCTCTTTACCTCTTCATATCTAACTTTCTCTGAAACCAGGCAGTTTTTCACCAATAGTTTTCCCCGACAGTTTTAATACATTATATAAAAAACGTTATTCAACTTATTCACGCTTCGCGCACAATTTCATAAAAAATATGATAAAAGAATACCCCTTACTCAATCAATTTTCCCCAATAGTCANTATAATGATGGGGAATGATATAAAAAAATACTCCTGGACTGACAAATAATCAATCAAAACTTCTTTGCCAGTACCCCCATGTACTAAAAGTTAAACAAATTTCCCTGCGGCGGCATCTCTGCAAAATGCATCCTTATGGGATTTCCGATTTATTATGCACTGCAGTATAAATCTTAAAAAATGGTGTATTTTTAGTTAACGAATTTGGGGAAGGAAATCAAAAAAAGTCAGAGGGGTGGGAGGCAAGGAATAAAAAATTGGAATTATATACACCCCTGAATTATTTACCTCTTCTGAAAAGGGAATTGATAATGTTCTCATTGAACTAAGTTCATTCAGTAGTAATGGGTCTAAGTCGTATATAGTTCTCTCTAAAAATTAAGAATACAGGGTGTCCCACATCATTACGAGTCCCTTTATGAAACAGGGTGTTCCACATCATTTCGAGTCCCTTTAAAATACAGGGTGTCCCACATCATTTCGGAGTGTTTATGGCTCTAAATTGCGATTTTCGGGACTAATCAGAAAGTTAAAAAAGATACATTTTAAAAAATTGTATAAGCGTAACACAAAAGTTTGCATGCAGAAAACACTAGGTTTTTCGAGTATTATGTGCATATTTTGGCATTAAAGCTTGGAGATAATCCAATATGATATGGACGCTATGTAAATACTAATGTTATTTTATTTATTTAGCTCACTACCTGTTCTACAGTATAATATTTCTATACGCTGCACCAATCACAATGGTCCTATCTCCTGTTTTCCTGTTTTCTATTCTACATTCAGCATCCTACTCACTTACCCTACTAGATACCCTAGGTTAGTATTCTGCATTCTACTCCCTCCCCCGACTAGATACACTAGGTTAGTATTCTGCATTCTACTCTCTCCCCCTACTAGATACACTAGGTTAGTATTCTGCATTCTACTCCCTCCCCCTACTAGATACACTAGGTTAGTATTCTGTATCCTACTCCTTTACCCTACTAGATACACTAGGTTAGTAATCTGTATCCTACTCCCATACTCTACTAGATACACTAGATTAGTATTCTGTATCCTACTCCCCCTACTAGATACACTAGGTTAGTATTCTGTATCCTACTCCCTCACCCTTCTAGATACACTAGGTTAGTATTCTGTATCCTACTCACTCTACTAGATACACTATGTTAGTATTCTGTATCCTACTCCCCATACTAGATACACTAGGCTAGTATTCTGTATCCTACTCCCCCTACTAGATACACTAGGTAAGTATTCTGTATCCTACTCCCCCTACTAGATACACTAGGTTAGTATTCTGTATCCTACTCCCCCTACTAGATACACTAGGTAAGTATTCTGTATCATACTCCCCCTACTAGATACACTAGGTTAGTATTCTGTATCCTACTCACCCTACTAGATCCACTAGGTTAGTATTCTGTATCATACTCCCCCTACTAGAAGATACACTAGGTTTTCAAATGAATTTTTTCTTCTCGCATAAAAATTTCCCAGAAGGCTAGAATGAGATAGCTATGAGAATCCTTTTTTAAATTATTGTTATTTCGGCACAATTTTGAAATAGGTGAACATTCCCTTTAATAAAGTATAATTTAGGTCAGAACTCCTGGTGGGGTGCTAGAATGCTGATCAGCTTTGTAGAACTTCAATCTAGGAATCTTCTCAGGTTTGCAATAGGAATCTTAAATAGGAAGACGACTTTTAATTACAAGTTTTGGCCTTAAATAGTCAAATGAACAGGAGACAAAGCAATTGTGCAGGGTAAACAGACCCATTTTACATTTCAGTATTGCTTTAATATCGTCTTTCTATTCTACAGTTTTCTGGTTATCACTGTATACTAAGAGTTTGACATGGTTATTGGTTGATTTTTATTTTTTAATTTCTGAAATCCAAGAGTGTAAACCAAGGAGAATAAAATAGAAGGCGGTCCGCCCTACAATATGATTATACATGCTTTGCAGACGGTACTTCAATTGAATAAGAAATATTTGTCTAATTTACAATTACCGCGTATACAATAACCTATTCTGAATATTTCTTATACAAATGGAGTACGCGTCTGCAAAGCGTGTATAATCAAATGGTAGGGCGGGTCGCGTCAGTTGTATCTCCCTTCTATTCCTTACTCCTTGGTGTAAACTGAAAAATCTGCATAAATTTTAGTTTACAACAGGGGGGTAAATAGTACTTTCAAGGAATTAGTTTTGATTATATTTCAAAAGGCAGGTTTTTTGATACTTAACCCAAGAGTTATTTTACTTTCTTCAATTCAGCAAAAACAATCATTAAAAAATTATTTTCAAATGAGGGTGGATGATTTTTCAAGAAACCATACAGTTTACATCCCTGTTTTATTAAGAACAAAGAAAAAAATGTCGGCCTGAAAAGCAAAAGTTAAAATGTGAACGTATTCCATTGTTAAAAATAAACAACTTTTCGAAAAGAAGTTAAATAAGTTTTTGGAAAAAAATTTTAAATAACTTAATTTGTAGAATGGCGTCGTTTACTGAAATATTCCTAATGCCACTAGTGATATTCCTCATAATGTCAGGTATAATTATTTATTCATTCATCCTTTCATCCTTTCATTCTTTTATTCATTCATTCATTCATTCATTCTTTCATTCTTTCATTCACCTATTCATTCATTCATTCGTCCTTTCATTTGTTTTTATATTCAGTTATATGGTTATTACTCAAATAATTTAATAAGTAAGCAATTAGTAAATTCATCAATTAATTGATAAATTGTTAAGGACAAACCACCTTGGTGACTCCGTTCCTATACTACCGCTTCCTTGGACTCAGATATAGTTCCAGAAGGAACCCCTACTGCAGGTAAATACACTATACAGAGTTCCTAAAATATGGTCAGTTAGGGGCCTCCAAGTATAGTCCAGAAGAACTAGAAGAGGACGAATTTCAATATTTTCAATATTTAATTTGAATTTATTAGGACAATGTTCCATGAGCTCCGGCTGGTGATGGAGCAGTTCGCCTACAGTGCCAAGTGCCCGGGGATGCTCAAGACAATGATTCACAAGGTAATGGCTTGTCTGTTTGTCTGGCTGTAAAACCGATAAGGCACATATTTTTTGTGGCAACTCACTCACATGACCCCAGTGAAGGTTTTCGGACGTTAAAAGACGAAAACTTTTGCCCGGGAAAATATCTACGTTTAGTTCTTTGAAAGTGCGCCAATTTGAACAGAAAAATCCGATAATAACTAAACTTTTCAAAGGAAAGGGGGTGCTTCAAGGGTTCGTAATGTGCTAACTAATAAATAACTATTAACTAACTATTACTCAATAAGAAGAAACGAAATAAAACCAAAAATCATCTATATTTTGTGTGTTCAGGTGATTCAAGTTGTGAGTAACCTGGCTCCAGCAACTGCTTAAAACACAGATTCAGCCTATATCTAAAGTATCTAGGGGCAGACTTACTTTTTGGAAAATCAATTCTGGATAAAATCGCTGCTAGTTAAATTTTGAGTCATTTTTGATGTTATCCAAATAAACCAAGAGTTTTTTTTAAATAGCTGTGTTGTATGTCGTCTTATATTATTAAATACTCAAGTATTTTTTAAATAGATGTGTTGTATGTCGTCTTATATTATTAAATACTCAAGTATTTTTTACTCCGCACCTTGTTCCTTAAGTGTTGGCATTAACCGCTACAATGTAGCACTGTAATTAAATTTGATTATTAATGAGGGAGATTGTTTTGTGCTGCACACAAATTTTAGTATTATTTTGTTACAACTTTTTCTATAGTTCATTCTTTTTTGAACCCTGTGCGGGAAATTTGTTTTGTGATTTCGTGGATTTAACCATTTTCGCAACTTTGCGAATTTTACTCTAATGCCAGTTTGAGGATTCCTAAATCCAGCACATTGGAAAAAGATAAATGTGATTCGTGTTAATTGTTGAAAGTAAATAATTATTTGATATTTTATCTGATGTTTTCTTTTTTTCAGATGGAAAACTATGACAAGGTAAAGAGGTGGAGAGGGGTATTCTCAAGGATATAATGTCGACGTTTCTTATATTCCATATTTATAAAAAGAAAATTGTCCTGAGCCTATTCTTTATCACCGTTACAATAGTCATTTTAGTAAACTAGTTTAGCTACGCTTAAAACCCTTCTATTGAAAATACATGTACTTTATGTAAGGTTCGGACCGAGGAGGAGAATTTAAATACAGGAAATATTCCAATCCTATCACTTCCTGCAGAACATGGCTGGTTACTGGTAAACACTTTATTAAATGGACTTCTTAATTTAAAAAGACCCTAAATGCCCGATTTACAACGGTACCCTGGAAAGCTGTGTCTGATCCTGATCAATGATGAATTAGAGATCAATGTTTTTGTTTTAAACTGTTTATTTTCATTTGCGGGATTTCTTTGAAAGTTACATTTCTTTCTTGTTAAGAAGAAGCAATGGAGAAACTCACAGAAATAAACCCATATCGAGTCAGAAATAAGATGTCATCTTCCACATTTTTGATCAGATTAAGGTTTTAAGGGTATCGTTTAAATAGGACATTGTCATCTTTGCATGAAGGTTCACTTGAAATTACGCTTACAGTCCCTTTAAATAGAATAGGGACTGTAAGCGTAGTTTCAAGAGACCCCTCAAAACTTTGACTGGGCAAGTAGGAATTAGATAATAGATATCCATGTTTTCGTTTTTGAAAACTGAATTGTTATTTGGGGTTTCTCCACAAAAGAGGCTTGCGCATTTTTTGCTTCAGAAAAGTGGAGAAATTATCAGAACTGTACACTTTTCAAGCAAGAAAAACGACGTGATCTTCTCTTCTACAATCCAAATTAGTAGTTGTAGTATTTATTTTCAAACACAAAATACAAAATAATAATGTATGATGGTTCAGCTAAAAACAAAGCACAAAAGAAAATTTATATAAGCCCATTGAAAATACAATATTTAATAATTTTGTTCTGATCGGAATTTGTTGAAACAAACTATTTACATTGAAATCTCAACTGTATATACATTCATTTTGCATTTAGAAGTAGATACTTAGTCCGCACTCAAATAATCAAAACATTTTCAGGAATGCATTCATTAAACTTATAAACACATGTTGATTCAGAAAAAGTACAATGTATTTTCGTTGACTATAGTAGACTTTGATATCTACTATTAGCAAAGGGTGTGAACCCATTCTTGTTGACTGTAGTAGACTTTGACATCCACCATTAGCAAAGGGTGTGAACCCATTCTTGTTGACTGTAGTAGACTTTGACATCCACCATTAGCAAAGGGTGTGAACCCATTCTTGTTTACTGTAGTAGACTTTGACATCCACCATTAGCAAAGGGTTTGAACCCATTCTTGTTTAATGTAGTAGACTTTGACATCCACCATTAGCCAAGGGTTTGAACCCATACTCGTTTACTGTAGTAGACTTTGACATCCACCATTCGCAAAGGATGTGAACCCATTCTTGTTTACTGTAGTAGACTTTGATATCTACCATTAGCAAAGGGTTTGAACCCATACTCGTTGACTCGAGTAGACTTTGACATCCACCATTAGCAAAGGATGTGAACCCATTCTTGTTTACTGTAGTAGACTTTGATATCTACCATTAGCAAAGGGTTTAAACCCATACTCGTTGACTCAAGTAGACTTTTACATCCACCATTAGCAAAGGATGTGAACCCATTCTTGTTTACTGTACTAGACTTTGATATTTACCATTAGCAAAGGGGTTGAACCCATACTCGTTGACTCAAGTAGACTTTGACATCCACCATTCGCAAAGGATGTGAACCCATTCTTGTTGCTGTAGTAGACTTTGACATCTACCATTAGCAAAGGGTGTGAACCCAAACTCGTTAACTGAAGTAGACTTTGACATCTACCATGTGAACCCATTCTACATGTCTTCCATTACCATTAACAAAGGGTTTGAAATTATTGATGAGATAGTTTCAAGAGTACCGTAGTAAATCGGGCATGACCCTCTTAAAATGAAGGGTCATTTAAAATAACGATGACGGCCCAGTTAAAATATTTTTAATAAGAAGTTAGGGAAAAAAGTCTGAAATATATTATTCTGATTTAAGTATTACAGGGAGAATTAAAATGATTTAATATATTGGCATGTTGCTTTAAAATATAATCTTTGTGTTAGGTTGGTGGGCATGCAAAGATAACCAAGCTATTGGAGCCAGCTCTTAATCTGCTTTTAGGAGAGGGAGCCATAGGTTAGTTACCGAGCCTTTAGTAGTTAGCTACCGAGCCGCAATATGTGCTGCTGCTGTCTCTTCAAAATAAATGTACCAATTTTATTATTGTTATATAGTTATATAAAAATAACTCTTCGATGATAAGAATGACTACGAAAAGAATCAATTAATGAAAAAAATGTATGATGAGAATTGAAATTAATGAAAATAGGTTTAAAAGGAAAAAATGACTCTCTTCTTTTATGTTTCAGTTATCGCTGGCTCAGGTTCAAACACATCCAAGGTATTTGTAACTTTAACATTTTAACAGGAAAATTATGAAATATTTTGTGAAGCAAACTATTGAAGAAACGAAAATTTAAATTTTCTTGGAGACTTAAAGGGCCTGCAAACAATGCCTGATTTACAAAGCTTTGTCTGATCAAGTATTTGTTAGATATCAATATTTTTGTTTCTTTAAACTCTTTATTTTCATTTGCGGGTTCTTTGGCACAGTGACCTCTGCATTTCTTGCTACTGCAATGGAGATTAGACTAACACTTGCCGAGTCAGGAGAACGACGGTATTTTTGTTCAGATTTAGGGTTTAAGGGAACCATAGTAAATCTGGAATTTCCGTCTTTGCATAGAAGGTCAATTGAGATTACGCTTACAGTCCCTTTAAAAGAAAAAAGAAAAGTATTAAAAAGTCCCTTTAAAGAGAAATAATGTTGATATTATTTTCAAGGTGATTTCGTTAGTAGAATTGTTGCGGAAAGAAATAAAGAAAACAGTTTATTCAGTTGTTAAACATGGTACTAGGTAAATTCATTCATTCATTCATTGATTTATTCATCCTTTCATTCATTTATCCTTTCATTCATACTTTCTTTCATTCATTCATTCATTCATTCATTCATTCATTTATCATCCTTTCATACTTTTGTCCTTTAATTCACCTGTTCATCTGTGCTCATTTTTACCTATAGGAGACCAGGTAATAACTACAAACATAAGAGCGAGCATGAACTCTTTCTCTTCGGCTCACCTCTATTTGCACTGATTAAATCTTATGTATATATTTCAGGTAGGCAGTTTATACAGGACTCAACCGTGAACTGAAAACACAATAAATCAGTCCAGGGTTAATTNAATTTGTCCATGTAGAGTTCTGTGTGATTGATCGATTGTTTGTAGAGAATTCCTGGTTGAACACACTGAGTAACGTCTTGTCGCTGAACACCCTGAACACACATTAGTTTATAAGGATCCTCAGATCTTACATCATCCTTTTATCCGTTCATTTATCATTCATTCATTCATTCGTTCATTAATACACTCTTTCCTATTTTTATTCTTTTATGGTAATCATTTTTTCATACATTCATACTTTAACCATCTGATCTTTCATTTATCTGCCTTTTATTCATTGTTGATTTTTTTACATACATTTATTAATGAATTCAATCATTCATTTATACATTTATGAACATATTCATGAATTCATTCATTAACTCTTTTTTTTTCTCTTTAACACTTGTAGATTGATGGATTGATAACTTGTCATTTTTTGAATTTAGGAAAATAGATGACTATTGGAACCCTTTAATAGGTAAGAAAATTAGATCTATTTCAAAAATAAGTCAGAAGCTATTTTGTATACATCAGTTTATAAATTATGTTTTTCACCTGTTTTTACCAAAATACGTCTTAAAGTGTTTAGAGACATGATCCTTATCAGGCGCGTACACAGGATTTTAGCCAGGGGGGGCAAGATTTTTTTGCCCCCCTGGCTGTTTTTTGCCCCCCCCCCCTGAAATTGTTTTGTTCAATAAGTCAATTAACACCATAAAAATACATCAAAAAGACTACATTTTTGGGTGTTACTAACCTTATAGAGTCTAAAAATTATTCTTTTGCTCGAAAACTAACTTTAACTTTTTAACTTTATAAATTTATAAAGGAATTGAGTCTTTTCTAATCACATATATCTTTGGAATCAAATGTTGTAAACCTTAGATATTTCAAACTATGAGTTCTGTTAAATCAAATGGTCTGAGTTTGTGTGTTTGTTTGTTCCAAAGACTCAATTCCTTTATCACTTAACTCCATCAGAGCTAACTAAATCAATAAACACAGCATCATTAAAGAATTAATTTTTCACTAATGAACGAAAGAACGAAATTTCTTCTAAAATTTTTAGAAAGAATTTACTACATCTACATATTCACCAACTCTTTTAAACTTCAATTTTCTGGGATTTGCTTGCACAAACATTTCAATGATTTTCTCAGTAGTGAGCCATAAGTGCAAGATCGTTAAGTCTGCTCTCCGTCATAGTACATCTTGTGTAATGAAGTATTCTCTTTAGAAGGCTAAAACTTCTCTTCCCTTCATTCGATGTTATTGTCATCATTGCATAAAGGGGAACTTTAAATTACGCTTAATATCTCTTTATGGAAATTAAGGAGAATAGAGTCTTTGCCACAAACATAGATTTCCTAATCCCTTTATCTTTGGAACCAAATGTTGTAGACCTTAGATATTTCAAACTATGAATTCTGTTAGATCAAATATTCTGAATTTGAAATATCAAAGGTTTACAACATCAGGTTTCAAAGGTTTGAATATTTGAGTTTGTGCCAAAGACTCAATTCCTTTAATAATTGACTGTAAAACTTCATACTTTCTTTCATTCATTCATTCATTCATTCATTCATTCATTTATCATCCTTTCATACTTTTGTCCTTTAATTCACCTGTTCATCTGTGCT
>NW_019396960.1:94006-122643 GCF_000591075.1 Eurytemora carolleeae | reverse complement strand
TAGACTGTAGACTGTAGACTGTAGACTGTAGACTGTAGATTGTAGACTATAGACTGTAGACTGTATTCTTAGACTGTAGACTGTAGACTGTATACTATTGACTGTAGACTGTAGACTGGAGACTGTAGACTGCAGACTGTATACCATTGACTGTAGACTGTAGACTGTAGGCTGTAGACTGTAGACTGTAGACTGTAGGCTTTAGACTGTAGGCTTTAGACTGTAGACTGTAGACTTTAGAATGTAGACTGTAGACTGTAGACTGTAGACTGTAGACTGTAGACTGTAGACTGTAGACTGTAGAGAAAATTGGTCGACTTTGAAAAAAAATAGACTGTAGACTGTTGGCTGTAGACTTAGACTGTAGACTGTAGACTGTATTCCATTGACTGTAGACTGTAGACTTAGACTGTAGACTGTTGGCTGTAGACTTAGACTGTAAACTGTAGTCTATAGACTATAGACTGTAGACTGTAGACTGTAGACTGTAGACTGTAGACTGTAGACTGTAGACTGTAGACTATAGACTGTAGACTGTATTCTTAGACTGCAGACTGTAGACTGTATACTTTTGACTGTAGACTGTAGACTGTAGACTGTAGACTGTAGACTGTAGACTGTAGACTGTAGACTGTAGACTTAGACTGTAGACTGTAGACTGTAGACTGTAGACTGTAGACTGTAGACTGTAGACTGTAGACTGTAGACTGTAGAGAAAATTGGTCGACTATGAAAAAAAAATATTACATTGTGAAATTCATTTTTTATTCTCCACAATCAAAACCAACAATAAAAAGGCTTGAATATATCTAAAGCCTGGATTAATTAAGACTAAAAAAGCTTGAATATACCTAGAGCCTGGATTAATTAAGACTAAAAAGGCTTGAATATACCCTGGAGCCTGGATTAATAAAGGCCTGTGACAAGATAACAAGCATATAAATTACCATTGATAAATCAAATATACTTGAGATGGAGTAATTATAAATTAGGAACTATTAATTAACAATAGACATCTCTCACAACATTTAATATTTATTACACCTTGAAAATATACACCATGTGAACTCAAATATTTTTTTCTGTTACTGATTATTCCGATAAAGCAAGGGTTTATTAAGAAAATAATAATTATAATAATGTTAATAATAATAATAATAATAATAATAATAATAATAATAATAATAATAATAATAATAATAATAATAATAATAATAATAATAATAATAATAATAATAATAATAATAATAATAATAATAATAATAATAATAATAATAAGAAGAAGAAGAAGAAGAAAAGCGGAGAAGATCAGATAAGATGAAAAGATAAGAAGATAAGATAAGAAGATATGATAAGAAGATGAAAAGATTAGAAGATGAAAGATAAGAAGATAAGATAAGAAGATGAAAAGATAAGAAGATAAGATAAGAAGATGAAACTAAGAAGATGAAACTATGAGGAGATGAAAAGACAAGATAAGATAAGAAGATGAAACTATGAGAAGATGAAAAGACAAGATAAGATAAGAAGATGAAACTATGAGAAGAATAGAATGAGGAAATTCTAGACCGAAAATCTCACGCAATACTGCAATACACAAGCAACAGAGCGTTGCGTACAAAAATTCTCACATTTGCGTATCCCTGCGTATCCCTTGCGTCTTGGACAGGATTATACGCGGTCAGTTGAAGAATAAAGTTTATATCTGCAACAATAATTATCATATTCAACACAAATATACCAGTTAGAGACATGGAATACATAAAAAACTTTTAAAGTGAGGTTTGCCATAAAATTGGTTTGCCGATAAAGTAATAAAGAAGGCTTCGGGAAAAGGTACAAGTGTCCCAATAAAGGATGGGAATTAATTGACGCTTTTAAATCGTCAAAAATTTACATACTGAACCTAGAAGCCCCCTCATCATGGGATTTACAAACTGTAGTCCACCTGTTTTGTACCGTGAAACTAATTTGCAATTTATTTAATGTCAGCATACTTGTCCAGCTTTCCAGTCCGTCATGTCTCCAATCCGTTATGTTCTTAAAAACAAAAACGCTGGACCGTATTTTGGAATGGAATTTTTTCTTAAATTCAAAATCTCAAATATCGAAGACGATCTTCAATCCCATCATGTTTTGGGACTGGGTTTGAGACGTAAAGATATAAAAAATAAACAAAATTAAAAACAGTGGCTTATATGACCTTTATAGCCCCATATTTAGTTATAATATTTGCTTTAATAATAACAATACTTTATTTAAGGCAGACACTACCTTTAACCTTGACTACTGATGGATATAGTTTTGAGGTTCGTCTTTAATTATTCAATGTTTTTTACTTTTAAGAGGTTTCACAAAAATATCTGAGATATGAATCCTTTTTCAAAATTGAATGCTAGACAAGCTTTCTTTTATTCTGACGTAAAAGATATTATCCAAAACAATTTTTTTAAAAGATTAGA
Organism: Eurytemora carolleeae; assembly: GCF_000591075.1. Classification (NCBI taxonomy): domain Eukaryota; kingdom Metazoa; phylum Arthropoda; class Copepoda; order Calanoida; family Temoridae; genus Eurytemora; species Eurytemora carolleeae. The sequence goes on along the minus strand of NW_019396960.1, from coordinate 120,181 downwards.
AAATTGTTTTACGTCTTTCGTTTTGAAAAATCGTTTGATTAATATCTGATATCACAGAAAAAAATCGCATAATAAAATTAAAGCAAACTTATCGAGTATACTTAAAAATTGGACATGATCGGTTAAGACGTTTTTGCAATCGTTAAATAAAAGTGAACTGATTTGTTTGCCACAAACTCTGCTTTTCTTATTCCTATATCTATGCAACCCAATATGATTCTTTAAAGATATATACATCAGTTTCTTTTTTAAATAAGAAATATATCAGAACCATTTTCCGCCATTTTTTGTTTTTAAAATAGCTTTATACTTGATTTGAAATAAACCTAAAAAAACGATTTAAACAGAACCTAGCGCAATACTTAAAACAGCAATTTTAACCAGTTTAATGAATGAATTTGTATAATTATTGAATATTTATAATTGCTGAGAACTTTTGGTAAAGTGTTAGGAAAACGTTCAATCTTAATTTACTAATAAATGTTAAAATTGTATTTAACATACATTCCGAGTAGGCCCGGCTCAGAGCTTTTGATGCTTTGAACCATGAGTTGAATCGAATTTAAATGAACAAATTTTGTTTAGACTTGTGATTTTTTTAGAAAAAAATGATTTAAGATGGCAATTTTTTCTAAAAAGAAACTGTTCACGTTTCGAAGGTAAGTTTAAATTAGAAAATGTTCCATATACATGGAAGTTGCGATACTTCAGGTTTACAATACAACGTTTTTTATATTAAATGTAGAGACATTTCATTAATATACATTTCCTCAATTCAGTGAGATACATAAAACTTTGGAATAGGAAGACGACATTATAGAAACATTATGTGTACCAAATGTTGTTTTAAAAGGCGACTAGTTTTCATGTCAAAATGAAGAAAATTGGATCTTTGACATGTGTGCAATGCATCATTGTTGTATCAATGGATCACTTGTAGACTATTTAAGATCAGAAATTGTGACAAAGATTCCAAGTTCCTGATCTAAATATGAAAACAGATCTGCATATATTGAGTCCTTGAGGCGATTAAAATAATATTAACATTTAAAACATCACATCTCATCACATCTCAATATAAATATAAATATATACAAAAAATACATTATTACATATAGAAATTGATGGTTAAAGTTTATTGTAACTTTTTGAGATTTATTCCCTGACCTCATTCTTTTCCTAAATTTAGCATTTAGTCAACTAAAACTTTTCGAGGATTTTTTGTTAGTGTTATTTTAATTTGATAGCGCCGTTTTTGCTATTACAACATAAAACGTAATTTTTGCTGTGTGACCTTTTTTCTTAATGAAAAGCAACCCCATCACATTAATAAGGGTTAAGTTAGGCCCTCTGAGGCGCCACAGGCCCGAGCACTTCAGCTAGGGTAGGCTATGGACCCGAATGCTGCGGCTAGGACAGGCCGGGTAAGTCTTTTACACAGAATAAAAACAATATATTTTTAGCAATTGTTCTATAGAAGCAAAAATTACGTTTAGTAAGAAAGCACGCTAAAAAAGTGATGCAAGCCAAAATGTCGTAGAGTCAATTTTTTTAAAACTTTCCTTTTCTTTCTGTGTATTCATATTTTTCAACACTTCCTTTTATCTCTATGTATCCTTCTTTTTCTATACATACTCTGTTTTAATACTTCATGCTCTTTGATCCTCCCTTCTTTTATATGCTTTATTCTATTTTATTCTTTCTTCTTTTATATACTTTATTCTATTTTATTCCCCCTTCTTTTATTTGCTTTATTCTATTTTATTCTACCTTCTTTTATATGCTTTATTCTATTTTATTCTTTCTTCTTTTATATACTTTATTCTATTTTATTCCCCCTTCTTTTATATGCTTTATTCTATTTTATTCTCTCTTCTTTTATATACTTTATTCTATTTTATTCCCCCTTCTTTTATATGCTTTATTCTATTTTATTCTCCCTTCCCTTGTATGCTTTATTCTATTTTATTCTCCCTTCTTTTTCTTTACATCCTTTTCTATCCAAACCTTACTTTCTTTCTACACGTCCTTCTTTTAATACTTTCTATATTTTTATTTCTAATTCTCTTTTCTGGCTTTCTTTTCAGTTTCGCTCCTCTCTTTCCTTCCTCTTCCTCCTTATTCATCAGTGCTTTCGAATAATCTATAAAAATTAGTTTTTCAACGTCAGCAAGAAGCATTTAAAAAAAGTTTTATAAATCCATGAAAATAAATCTAAAGATTCATAAATACATGTTATGAATAGTCATACAGCGTTAAAAGTTCTGCTTTGTCAAGAAAAAACGTTTAGAATAATGAATACCCTGCTACATGGTTCATGATTTTATATTTTGTAATCTATACAATTATAAATTCACAAATTAAACAAAAGAAACCTGGGTACAAAGAAAAGCCAGCGAACTCATTCAAATAAAAAATGGCGCACTACCGCACAATGCGCAGCGTTCGCTGTAAAACGACGCGGCATCCAAGCTATTAATTTATATACATGGAGATGAACGCGGTACGTCGCGCTCGACAGGACAAGAACAAGAGATATGCCCCCCCCCCCCCGCCGCCTGTACGTATACTATAGAAACAAAACTGAAGATTAAAATTTGTAATATTTTAAGAAGATGAAAAAATTTTAATTAAAAAGAGAAAAAAAGGTCTATTACAAGGGGGGAGGAGGAAAGAGGGGGGTTCATGGTCTTTAACAATTTCTAGAAGTTCAGTTTACTTAATTTAGACAATGAAGAGTTCACGCGTGTTATTCCCATCATAAATCATTATTTTAATCATTAAACATCAAACTAATTGATAAAAACTAATCTATAATGGACTAGTTAACATGAACTGAAGAAGGATTCTAGATAAATACATAATAGGAATGTGAATTCTACAATAATATAATTACTGTAATATATTATTCCTAATCTTATGGTGAGAACCAAATAATCAATTAAGAGATATGTAGTCAGCCTAATTTTAAGTGACCTTGAATTCGAGTGCTATAAATGATTCACAATCACTTTTTGTACTGGTAAACCGATTTACAAAGTTTTGGTGCTTGTTTTTTGTGTATCCCGATTAACGATTAACGATGCATCAATTTTTTCAAGACTGGGTTTGACTTTGCTTCACTAACTCACTCTTTTAGAACTTCTAAATTTAAGATTTTGATTTGGTTTACAGAAACTTTTTATATTTTTAGACTTTTAAAAGGTTTTACGACAATATGAGAAGGGTCCAACGATTTAAATTAATCTATGGGTCCAACTATTTGAATTAATCTATGGGTCCAACTATTTGAATTAATCTATGGGTCCAACTATAGTAATTAATCTATTGGTTCAACTATTTTAATTAATCTATGGGTCCAAATATTTAAATTAATCTATGGGTCCAACTATTTGAATTAATCTATGGGTCCAACTATAGTAATTAATCTATGGGTTCAACTATTTTAATTAATCTATGGGTCCAAATATTTAAATTAATCTATGGGTCCAACTATTTAAATTAATCTATGGGTCCAAATGTTTAAATTAATCTATGGGTCCAACTATTTGAATTAATCTATGGGTCCAACTATTTAAATTAATCTTTGGGTCCAACTATTTAAATTTGTATTCTGTAGAAGTTTGCTTTTCTCAAAAATGCAAGTTTGTTTTCCCAAGCCAAAAACGATCGTTTTAGAACGATCGTTTTTGCCTTATATTTTCTTCTAATATAACAAATTTGCATGTTTGATAAAAGCAAACTTCTACAGAATAATGTTTTAAAATGTTGAGACCTTCTCATATTGACGTAAAACCTTCTAAAAGTCTAAAACATCTTGCTATTGCCCATCCCTAATTTTTAATTTTCATAGATTTTTTCGTAAAAATTTGTAGCCNGGTGTTAGCAAAAAAGTATTATTAAGATTGACTTATGCAAAATTCAGTAGAGTTAGACCCCCCAACCCGGCACTTTATACTTATTTGGTCATTCTATAAAAAGGGAATATTTTACATTATCTTTTTTACATATCATGAATATTTTTTTTGCATTTAACAACCCTTCTTTAGCTTTTCATCTTTTTTATCCAGTGTTTTTTAAAACGTTTTAAAACTGATTTTAATGGTTATTAAGAGGGTCCACCTACTACCTAGTAAGAAAGACCGAAAAATGCCTTTTAAAAAACGTCTGCTTTATTTAATTTGTTGTGGTATAACACATACAAAAATATATATTTTTTTTTAAAGAATCATTTTACGAATAACATTCAGAAGTTGGTACATTTGATGAGTTGAAACAAAAAATGCAGATGTAATAAAAATAAAATAAAATCTAATTATATCAATCTTGGTCAAAACTCCTACCACCGAAAAATCATCTAATGTTACGGCTGAGAGCCGAGAGGTTTAATTTGTATGTTTAAATTTTAGTTTTAATGTTATTCCATTTAAATATCATCTTGAAAACTTAATAAAAATAAAATAAAATCTAACTATATCAATCTTAGTCAAAACTCCTACCACCGAAAAATCATCTAATGTTACGGCTGAGAGCCTAGAGGTTTAATTTGTATGTTTAAATTTTAGTTTTAATGTTATTCCATTTAAATATCATCTTGAAAACTTCGACAAAAGACAACAATAAAAATCTTCTCAAAATTAAAAATTGTGGTTCCGGAGGAAGGGTGTAGAACAATCCCCCTCCACCGAACCTCTTGTTATATAACTCTGTCGTTGTTTGAACTTCAGCTTCAGTAACCATTATTGTTTAATCCGTAGAAAATCATGTAAGCAGAACCAGGCTTGCTAGAGCTCTAGCAGTTGAACAGAAGACCTGGAGTAAGCAGCTTCATGAACTAAACCTTCTCAGTGTATCAGGAGGCCTGGAGTAAATACTAAATCTATCCAATTGCTCTAAAAATAAAACCGGTGCTTCAATAGCCCAGGGACATGGAGTAAAATATTCTTTAAAAAAACTACATTATGGTAGTTTGTTTGCTGTTAAAATCTAGTGTTAAATTCAAAACAGTGAGATCCAGAGCATAATATACAAGGATACAAGGATACAAGGATACAAGGATATAGAGACACAAGGATACAAGGATACAAGGATATAGAGATACAAGGATACAAAGAGTACATACTGATGTTCTATTTAAGGATACACGAAGCGCTGAACGGAAAGGATTAAAGAACTCTTGGTAAGAAATTAAAATGACAAGCTCCCAGCCTATCAAACTTTACACCTCCCCCACCTATCCCTTTTACCCCCCCCCCCTCACTATCCGTTCTATTGTTTTATCTCCTCTCTCTATTGATCACATCTCATACTAGTTAAAATCTATCAAATATCTAACAACAGACGTTTTTTTTATTCTTTTTCAAGTCATCTTCGCTAGTATCTGTATTATTATCTATATATAAAGTTGTAATCTCTGTTTGGGTGTCCAATCATAGCTCAGGAACCTCTGGACCAATTTGACTCAAAATTTTATTGGGAAATTAGGGAGACCCACGGGAATGATCTGAGCTAAAATCTTTATTTAAGACCAAGTGCTGATAAACGGTGGAAGTAACTATGAGTAACCTGGACAACGCTGGGTTCCCAAGCTAGAATAGTAAAGAATACAAAAAAATTCTATTTTCAGGTTCAAAAGAACTAAATTTTTGTCACAAACTCTGATTTTTAATAGACCTTTCATATTTCAAACTATAAAATATGTTTTGAAATATCAATGGTTTACACCATCAAGTTGCAAAAATATAAGGATTTAAAAATTGAGTTAGTGGCAAAAACTCAGTTTCTTAGTAGAATGCAGATTAATTAAAATTTTCCAAAAAATATTCTGCAGATTAATTTCTCTGTATTGGTTCTGTACTGTAGAATACAGATCAATTTTTCTATCTAGGTTCTATACTATAGAATACAGATCAATTTCTCTATATAGGTTCTATACTGAAGAATACAGATCAATTTCTCTATCTAGGTTCTATATTGTAGAATATAGATCAATTTCTCTGTCTAGGTTCTATGCTGTAGAATACAGATCAATTTCTCTATATAGGTTCTATACTGAAAAATACGGATCAATTTCTCTATCTAGATTTTATACTGTAGAAAACAGATCAATTTCTCTATATAGGTTCTATACTGAAGAATACAGATCAATTTCTCTATCTAGGTTCTTTAAAGTAGAATACAGATCAATTTCTATATCTAGGTTCTATACTGTAGAATACAGATCAATTCCTCTACAAAGGTTCCAAACTGTAGAATACTGATCAATTCCTCTACAAAGGTTTTATACTGTAGAATACTGATCAATTCCTCTACAATTGTTCCATACTGTAAAATACAGATCAATTTCTTTATCTAGGTTATATACTGTAGAATACAGATCAATTATCTACAAGGGTTCCATACTGTTGAATACATATAAATCTCTATATCTAGGTTGTATACCGTATAATACAGATCAATTTCTATATCTAGGTTCTATACTGCAGAATACAGATCAATTTCTGTATCTAGGTTCTATACTGTAGAATACAGATCAATTCCTCTACAAGGGTTCCATACTGTTGAATACAGACTAAAAATTTCGACACTCAATATTTCTGAAATAAGATTTGATCAGATGTTTCTTATTGAAAAAGTTTTTTATCCTCATGGCGATTTTAGCAGACTTTTCTTTTGTAATTATCAAGATTAGTTGTTATCCGACAAAGTTTATTTGTTGTGGGTATCCTGGGGTATGTTGATGACGGAAATGAAATGAAGGATATATAAATATCTATATTGTTAAATCTAACGCCTATTGTTCGCTACCTATTGTCAAGAAACATGCCAATTAAGTTGCTAATCTAATTTGTAGATATTAGATATGTAATATTTTATTAGATAGATTTAAAGTAATTGTATGATGGTTTTTTCAAAGGAACTTATTGCCCGTCAGAATCTCTAATTTTTTAATCCTTACATCTTTGTAGCCTGATGCTCACCACAATTTCAAAAGAAGTAAATATTTCCATTTACTGATAGCACCGATTGAAGGATTCAAAACTCTGATTGGACAATGAGATAGATAGAAAGATAGATGTTACCGCCATACTATTTCCATTGGTTCAGAATAGACAACAAACACATGACTGAATCCTGATTGGATCAGGGGCTAATGGAGTGTGCTTGATATTTCCAAATAAAAATGCTGCGAAATCAAATAGCCTAAGTTTGAAGTATTGAGAGTTTTAACCATCAGAGCTGAAAACTTTAGAATTTGATACCCATAATCCTGAGCTGAAAACTTTAGAATTGGATACCCATAATCCTGAGCTGAAAACTTTAGAATTGGATACCCATAATCCTGATCTGAAAACTTTAGAATTGAATACCCATATACATTCAATAAAAGTATATTCTTTTTAACAAAATCTAATATTAAAGTAGCATTGGATTAACTTGAACTAAATGTGTTAAAAAAGGGGTTGGTTTATATTTTTGGCAAATATGTTGGGGGTGCCAAGTATGAAACATAAAATTTTACCTCTAGCAATTATTCTTGAAATATTTTCCTGATTTAAGTTTAACTTTAAGTCAAAACACTAAATATATTAATTCTAATTTTCCCAAATAGACACACAAAAAGCTTTTAAAATAGATATCAATTTACAAATATTAACTTTTGAATATTTTTCAAAAACATTTATCAATAGGGGCGAATTAAATTTTGTTCAGCCGTTTGTTCATGTTTTCAAAGTAACTAGAATTAAATTTTCAATATTTTGTACCTGTCGCAATAGTAAAATAACACGAACAACTCCTTTAATGTTTGTGAATAATGAAGGTTCAATTATGCATTTCGTTGAAACCATGTTTTAAACCTTTTCAAATAATTCCAGTGTGTATTCTAGGTACGGAGAAGATGAGAGTGGTGTGTCCTGGAACTGGCAATCTCCTAAACCATACTCCGGGTATACTCCTACACCTAGACCATACTTTCCTCCATCCTACTCACCCTCTGCTCCTGAGCTAGAAACTAGTCTTACCAATCCAGATCTACCCTCTCCTCATCCATCCCCTCATCCTTCTCCAGGCCTACCACGAGGCAAGGAAGGCTGGGAACGACGAGGAAGTGACGGCAGTTGCATCACTCGAACCACCAGATATTCTCCGAGCTCCGGGTTTATTACCGAGGTTAGCACAACCAACTCTCCTCCTTCCTCTCCATCCAGTTCCTCGCCACCTCGAACCAGATCCTCTAAATATTATCATAATCCTGCACAATCTAGACTAGAAAATTCTAGATCTAACTCCTCTCCCTCCTCCTCTTCCTCCTCCTCTTGTGACTGTATCCAAGTGATTAGCTCCTCCCCTGTAGATAAACTTGAGGAGAAAAATAACTTCAACTACAGCTATACAACACTGCCAAGGTTAGTCAAAGTTATGATTGGAGCCTTTTCCCTTCTTTGACCTTAGAAATTTATTATCTCCGGTAATTATGAAAGCACAAAAATGGCATATATCCCATATATATCCCATTCTAAAGTTTTCAACTCTAAAACAATACAAGAACTGTATTTTCTGTTCTAACTAAGGACTTGTTAATTTGTTATGCATCCAAGCCGTCTCTTGTAATTGTTTAATAAGCAGAAACCATTTAAATAACTTGCAAAGCAATCTTATTTAATCTCCGTTATTTAGCATACTTCCTGTCTAGTGTTTACCCTTTGTCAACAATATCAGATTTGTTTATATTTAAATTTGTTGTGTTTGCCTGGTTTAAAATAAGTCCAGTGTCTCCAGAATAAAGTGGAATGAAAAATACGTTTAGTTCCAAAATATATTCTGTAATACATCGTTATCTTTTAAACTGATTTAGTTCTTCCATAGCAATTTTAAAGTGAATACATGATACATTCCTTACAACAAGTTGTATACCGTATAATACAGATCAATTTCTCTATATAGGTTCTATACTGAAGAATACAGATAAATTTCTCTATCTAGGTTGTATACCGTATAATACAGATCAATTTCTCTATCTAGGTTCTATACTGTAGAATACAGATCAATTTTTCTATCTAGGTTCTATACTATAGAATACAGATCAATTTCTCTATATAGGTTCTATACTGAAGAATACAGATTATATGGATAAACATTGCATCGCCCCGCATTTTTAAATCCTCCTTTATATGTAGTTCCTGTGTTCAGGATGGGAGGAATGAAAACTATTGATATGAACAGAAACGAAATTGGAGGTTTGGTATCTCTAGACCCTAGTTTTGTTCGACAGATTGCTGTGGTTAGTAGGACGGGAAGCCTTCTCTCCCTCTCATCCTCCCATTCGAATTTAATCAGGTTGAAAACTTGCAAAGAATTGATGCAGAGAACCATCTTTTAAAACTGAATGCTGTGAACAATTCACAACAGTACCTTTTATTACAAATATTGTCGTTGTTTTGGGAGTAATCTTGGCCATTTTCTGGCTCATCTGAAGAAGAAGAAAAAAACTATGATTATAATTTCTAGAAATATGGGATAAGAGGGAACAATCCTTAATCGTCAATCAAATCTTTGAAAAATATAAAATTTCGCTTTTTTGGTTTTAGAATAACATTTTTCTTAGGGCTGAGGCTGTAAACAATGTGTTCAATGATTTCAAGAAAGAGAAAAACCATTTTCAAACTTCGTCCGAATATAGTTCCAACCAGATCAACAATAAGAGGGACCGTGAGCCAAGGTTACCGGGCACCTGGAGCTCCCCGGTCATCTCCAAGCACAACCAGTTCGTCTCTAATATCCAGTTTGGGAGCTGGAGCCTGGAAAGGAAGGGTGAGGAGCAGCAGAGCTCCCAACTTGACTCCTTGGTTTCAAACTCACTGCTGGATTTCACCAAACCAAACCTTGCTCTTCGTAACGAAGGAATCAGTCCCAAAAAAAAGCATTTTCCACCAAATTTGATTTTTTTCCGAAATATACAGTGAGACCAACAAAACTGTGGAATTAAAAGACGACTGACAGACTCAAATTATGATCTGGCCCAATTGACAGAAATTGTACATCGAGTACATAAATTCATTTAATTTTATTGATTGTCAACCTATTGGTAAGATTAATTACCTAAAGAACATCGAGATTGATTAGATGTCATCTTCCTTCTCCGTAGTTTTGGGGTCTCACTTTATCTATATTATGTATAAATTTGGCTTGTTTGTCTGTCTGTTTGTTTGTCTGTTTGTTTGTTTGTATTCAATAAACGTCAAAACGGCTGAACCGATCGGGCCCAAATTTTTTGTGGGACATCTAGGGAGCCCAGGGAAGGTTTATGAATCATCAAAATTTCAAATATTTGTCTCTATCAAAATTCGATCGTCATTAAATTTTTTAAAATTTTGAAAATCCGCGAAATTTTTTGTGAAAATCCGCGAATTATTTTTGTTTTGTTTTACGATGTACACAAAGAGAACATGTTCACAATTAATTTAGAAGATGGGCGCGAAGCGCCTTCTAAGGCTAGAAAGAAGGGCGCGAAGCGCCTTGAATTTCTAGTTATCTATATTATGTATAAAGTTTTTTTATTTTTCTGTCTGTCTTTAGATTGAGTAGATTGACTTTTACAGGGACAATTCTTTTTTCAGACAAAGCGCGCTAGTACATATTTTCTAAATCAAGATAATGTTAGGACTGATAGGACTTATAGGAACTGCTCCTAACCTCTCTGCCACTGTTCTGGACACCTCGGAGGATTTAAACAATCTTTACAGGACAATCTCAAGGAAGAGAATTCTAAACAAGGTTAATCTTTTAGATTTACAGGGTTATCCACAAATAATGAGACTTCAGAGACGACTGTACGAAATTTTTATTTTGTGTTTCCTTATGTTTATTAATCTCTTTAACTGTAATCAATAAATAAACCATCTAAAAATTATATCTAAGAATTTACTTAACCTGGAGATCGGCATATTTTTAGAGATTTAGGTCGTCTTTACAGTCTCATTCTGTGTGAGTAACCGTGTATTTAATTTGTTAGACTTATTTGACTTCCGTTGGATAATGATTTAAAAGATTGGTTGCTTACCTATTGAATCGCTCTGATACTCTTTTTATATTGGCAAACCTTGCTTACAAACGCTCAAGTATTGATTTTAAATAATTTGTTTTTTGGGAGTTGTTTTTGCATGCAAATCTTTGTGTAAAATCATGCAATTTGCAAATATGAATTAAATTTGCATTATGTAATCAAATGAATGTAAATCCTATCTATATATCTGTATTTTGTATAAAGAAAATAATAATTTATTTTTTATATTAATGTTACGTATTGATTTACACAAAACTCTTTGTCATTGTATCTATTAAATGTCAAATAAAACAGGTATCACATGCTATATTAAATCTGAATCAGAATTATTAGTTATTAGATTTTCTAATATATAAATCTGTGTTTTAAACTGTAAGAAGAAACACTTTATAATAAAGATTTATTCAGTGGCATGTCCGATTCACAACGGTACCGATTAAACCTTATTATGATCTTTAATTACGGAGAAATTCTTATTTACAGTCTGATAATAAGGAATTCTTCCTCCTCGATGATCATACAAAGATATGTTGTGCATCACAAATGCCACTCTAAAAATGAAGGTTCACTTTAAAATTTGTAAACCGTCCCTTTAAGCTATCTATCTATCTGAGTAATTTTGTTGAAGATGATTTGTAATCTAGGTTCAATGTTCTAACTTCCATCTCCATGACGATGATGAAGAATGTTCCCATCATCATTCCCAGCAGTTCCATGATGCTGTTCTTGATCCTAGAGTTCATGGACTAGGTGGGATGGGTCCTGATGGGCTAGCCCGGCCCCTGGCTCGCCTTATTGCCAAGATGCATTCTACTAGTTCCTATGAAAATACATATGCTAGGAACAGGATATTATGGTTTTTAAATTCGACAAAAAATCTATTTTTTATACGAAGCAGTCAATTTTCATTTAAAGTACCAAAGAAATACTAATTTTTATGGAAATTATGGCAAAAAATGGTTCATAAAATAATTATCTAAATGAAATAACATCCTGCTGAATACAGTTTAAACTCTGAGACCCTGTACACTAGTTTAACTCGAAACGATGATGAGAATAACAACATGGCGTCCGATAAAAACAATATGGCCGCCAGCAGGGAAAACGTGAACGATATCAAAACGGCAAAACAGGGGAAACATGAGAAACAAAATGGAGGTAAAAATGGCGCCGGTTGTTGCCCCGTTCTTCTCTCAAGCTTAGCAGCTAGCCAGGTGAAATAAATTATGAATTAGAAAATATTAAAATCTATTTAAATTGATAATCATTTTATCTTCTTTTATATTTCAGGCTGAAACAAAGTGCCACGCCATGGCCGGTTGTCCTGACTGTTTAGAGTACAGCACTGCCCTCCACCAATCCCTGCCACGCCTTCTAGGTCCAGCAGAGCAAGATGCTCAGTGCAAACTACACGGATATGTAAGTTTAACCGAGTTTACAGTGACACTTGAGGTCATTAAGAATTCACAGCGGATGTAATTTATTTTACTAAACATGATGTAGAATATTTTTTTCTGTCTAGAGTTCAGCCATTTTGGTTTTTGCCTTTGTATTAGAAGTTTCTTAATTTAAGAGTTTTTAATTAGGGATATTAATCGCTAATCGAGAGTTAGGTTCTGAATCCGTGTATAGTCCCACGCACTATATGCATTCCAAAAAAAAATGCAAAAAATCCTTTAAATTTCTTTTTATCAAAAGTTTATTCACAAAAAGTGTCAAAAAATAACTAGGACAAAAAACTATAGCCCCCAAGCCTGTTTAGGGTTGAATAAAGATTTTAAATTCCTTTACCAAATAATAAAAAGAAAGTTATTTCATTACTTTTTATCTAACTACCTCTTGTTTGGAGTCCTTACCGCATATCCATATATATAAAGTAGTAATCATGTTTGTTGGTTTGGATATATGTTGAACCACCCTGTACACAATTTTTTAACCAACCTGTACACACTTTTTGAACCACCCTGTACACACTTTTTGAACCACCCTGTACACAATTTTTAAACCACCCTGTACACAATTATTGAACCAACATTTACATGTACACAATTGTTGAACCACCCTGTACACAATTTTTGAACCACCCTGTACACAATTGTTGAACCACCCTTTACACAATTGTTGAACCACCCTGTACACAATTGTTGAACCACCATGTACACAATTTTGAACCACCCTGTGCATAACTTTTGAACCACCCTGTACACAATTTTTTTGAACGACCCTGTACACATTTTTGAACCACCCTGTACACACTTTTTGAATATGCGTTAAGCTTTATGTATGTATAAGTGCACGTAAAGCGGTGTGTGTAGTCAGGCGTACACAATTATATAATTCATGTTATTTTAAAATTTAATTGATAACATACATAATCAGATAGATATGCAGACTGAACACTAGCTGTATAAACATCCATGGTATAAACTGCATATAATGCATCATAAACTGTAAATAATGATGGGCATAAACATCTGAGAAGTTCCAACATTTCAAAACTGTATTCTATAAAAGTTTTTTTCTTTAATTTTGAAATATTTCTGACCTAAAAGAAAATGTTTGAAAAATTTAACCCAAAAAATATTGTTTTTGCGTAAAGGCAGGCTCTCTGCTCTTCCAGTCGGATCGCTTTACGTACGAGGGTACAAGAGCATCGGGAAACCCGTCGGTCGAGGGGTGCAATCTAATTTTTAAAAAAATATAAAATGTTGATTAAACATTAATTTATAAAATGTGGGTAAAACATTAATATTAACATCTCAAGGTTATAATTTGGTATTGTTAGCAAATGTTTGAAATGAATAATGTAGAAAGGAATTGAGTCTTTGCCACAAACTCTGATTTTCTAATCCCTATATCTTTGCTACCCAATGTCTTAGATATTTCAAAATATGCATTGATTTAGATCAAATAATATAAGTTTGAAATAGCAAAGGTTTACACCATCAGGTTGCAAATATATAGAAATTTGAAAATACGAGTTTGTGAAAAAGGCTCAACTCCTTTGAAAGCTTTTCAAATTTGTTTTAAACCTGTTAAAAGTCCAAAAATGTTAAAATTAACCAGGTTATTTACTATCATTATATGAGGTTAACGATACAATTGGTATATTTTACAGCATACTGTACATACATCTAAATATGTACTGAACTTTAACACTAAATATACATGTGTATAATGTGTATACAGTGTTCTCAAACTAAATATGCATGTGTATAATGTATATACAGTATTCTCAAAATATACATGTGTATAATGTGCATTCAGTATTCTCAAACTAAATATACATGTGTATAATGTGTATTAAGTATTCTCAAACTAAATATACTTGTGTATAATGTGTATTCAGTATTCTCAAACTAAATATACATGTGTATAATGTGTATACAGTGTTCTCAAACTAAATATACATGTGTATAATGTGTATTCAGTATTCTCAAACTAAATATACATGTGTATAATGTGTATACAGTATTCTCAAACTAAATATACATGTGTATAATGTATATACAGTGTTCTCAAACTAAATATACATGTGTATAATGTGTATACAGTATTCTCCAACTAAATATGATCATTAAAAGACGACTGCAAGTATAATATTCAATATGCATGAAGGGCTTTCATTAGAAATAAAATTTAGTGAATTTACTCGAATAGAAAATTTTGCACAAAATAAAAGTACTATATTTTAAGTTTATACTTAAATGTCCATAACACTATTTATTTTTATTTTCGTTATTATTTAATCCTCTGTTAGACGCCTGAATATTTTTTGTTTTGTTTTTAGTCTGATCCTGAGCTGGGGCTGTACCCCCCTGGAGTATACGGTTGGCCTAGAGGAGGCCAGGTGGTAATCAAGGCCCCACTCACCAGGAGGAAGGAGGGAAGGATCGTCTGCTACCTCGCCGGGGTCATCCTCGCCATCCTCGCTCTTGTCGCAGTCATCGTTGTCCTCACCCTTATGGTGGCAAACAAAGAGATGGAAAAAGTTGAAAGCTTCTAGATTCCAGAAGCTTCTATGAGGCCACAAATGACACTTCCCCCCCCCCTGACATTTTTATAATTTTAGACAGAAACCTATTTTTCATATATTCTTAAAAATAAAAAATAAAGGGCTAAAAGGTGCCTATTATCTCTCTTGTGTCCCTAATTTCCCAGGGGGGGGGGACGTCCACCCAATTTTTCTGGGGGACGTCCCCCCCCTTTCTGAATCCGCCTCTGTTATACGGCAAAATTTGTTGGTCATTTTGTCACAACTTGTGAATTATATTTTAAGTCAACAAACAGCCGGCAAAAGTGCAAACTGCATTTAAGATTTAAAAATAATATAGATATTTAAATTAATATTTAATATATTTAATATTTAATAGTTTTATATGTGAATCATGTGAATTGAATGGCATTAGAATATGTGTAAATTATTATATTTATATGAACATAATATATTCATGAAATAAAGTATTTATATCAAACATGTTTCGTGTTTAATGGAACTGTAAACATAATTTCAAGTGAACCACTATTGATAAAACTGTCATGTCCGATTTTCAACTTGGAACCCTTTAAACCTTTGCCTGATAAAAAGGGTAATAACATCATTTCTCTAGCTAAAAAAAAAACTGACTAATTTTAGATCGGGGTTCTCTGAAAATACACTGGTGGATTTTTGTTGCGATAAAGAAAAACGACGATTTTTTCCGTAATTTAGTAACTTAGATATTTGGTAAGGTTCAAGAGTACCGTTTTAAATCAAGAACATGTCATCACTCTTTAAATAAAGGAGCTGCACTTGGAATTATGTTTAAATTAAAAAATTGTCGAGTTTAGTGTATTTGATGAAAGTAACGGGATTCCATTAGAAAAAGGTCTGAAAAATCAATGAAATGTTCACATCAAGAATTTGTCCTGGGGAGGGGAGGGGGGGGGGGGTAGTATAACCTTATCACTAATTTAACAACAAACAAACAAAAAATTACATTTATTAATAAGAACAAAATAATACAAATAAAAAAGTAAGTAAAAAGAAACTGATAAAACGGGATTTGATTTTAACATTTGATTAATTAGATACAATCGTTTAAATATCATTCACATCAATGTGGATTAAACATTAATATATAAAATGTGGATTAAACATTAATTTATAAAATGTGGATTAAACATTAATATATAAAATGTGGAATAAACATTAATTTATAAAATGTGGATTAAACATTGATATAAAATGTGGATTAAGCATTAATTTATAAAATGTGGAGTGAACATTAATATTAACATCTATAGACGAACATACATTTTTCCCAGAAATAAAATATTACAAAAATTTAAAACGAGCTTCCAACACAAATTCGTAGAAAACCACAGGGAAAAAAATGTTTTTTTACAACCATTTATTGATAGGTTCAAGATTATATTAAAGATTCGGGATAATAATTTCGGTTTCTTCATTTTGAATTCGATCACGTTTTGGTTTATAATTCATCAATCTTAAAACTTGGTTTTTTGAAATTTTTTATTGAAAACGCATTCGCCGAAAAAAATCTAAAAGAGTAAAAGCGAAAAGTGGACTGAGTTTTGGACACAAACTTAAATTTTCTAATCCTTATATCAACAGAACCATATGGTGTACATTGTACATCTTTGATATTTTAAACCTTCAATCTAATTGCAGAATTCATAGTTTGGAATATCAAAGGCCAACTAGTTCCAGAGATAGGGGTTAAAAAATGTGTGGCGAAACTCAGTTCCTTTATGTTTATTAGGTCAAATAGGGACTTGACTAAGGTAGCTGAACTTTGCAAAGATATGGCGATTTTAAAATTAGAGTTTGAGGAAAGAGGTCAGTTCTTTTTTCCATATTTTCATAGTAATATCATTATCATATAGGGTGCAGAGGAGTTTAAGTAGAGTTAAGTTATATTAGTATTCTGCTTATATGGGGGTTAGCAGAGGTTTCCTCACGTTTTCATTACTATCACTAGGTTCTAACGTATCCTCAAGTTTTTCACGCTGGGCAGCAACCTGAACAAATATTACAAAAATAGAAAATATTAGTTGGCATTTATTTGGTATTTATATAAGTAACAAAAAACGTAATACTTTTACAATTTATATCAATCTTTGGAGGGAAAATTTAATCCTTTCTTGTTTTTACGTGTGGCAGCTTTCTAGAAATCTCTTTAAGTTTGCTTTTAATTACATTATGCATGAAAGATAATATCATGTTATAAGATAATAAAGGAAATGAGTTTTTGCAATAAAATCTTATCTTCTAATTTTTATATCTTCTCAACCAAATGTCGTAGACCTTAGATATTTCAAACTATGCATTCTGTTAGATCAAAAAGTCTAAGTTTGAAATATCAAATGATTACGCTATTAGGTTGAAAAGAAATAGAGGTTTAAAAATTTGAGTTTGTGGAAAAGACTCAATTTCTTTAGAAACCGAAACTCAAACATTCATCAATGAACGGTTTTAAAAGTCTCTTGAATGCCAAAAACATTTAATTACAATAAATTCATAAATACTAAAAAACGATTTAAGTATTTAATTTTTTGAAGTAGAGAAACATTGAGATGGTAATTATCATGTAATTTCAAATACAAAGAATCTTTTGTTTATCTTATTTTAAAATTGAATGCTCCTTACGTGGCATTTTTTTTATTTTGTAAAATTTCTCCTTATACATGGAAAAAAGGCATAAACAAAAAATAAAAGGGAGAGTTTGAGTCATTTTGATAACTCGTTTGTCATATAAAAAATAAAACAAAATTTGATTAAACCAAACACAATTTTGATATATAATTAACACCTTAGATTACTGTTGAGACTCTGAGAGTCTAAAAGGTTTTTAAACCAAAAAAACTATGTCCTTCTATATACCTGTGCCACTAGTTCAGTAATAAACTATGTCCTTCTATATACCTGTGCCACTAGTTCAGTAATAAACTATGTCCTTCTATATTCCTGTGCCGCTAGTTCAGTAATAAACTTTGTCCTTCTATATACCTGTGCCGCTAGTTCAGTAAAAAACTATGTCCTTCTATATACCTGTGCCGTTAGTTCAGTAATAAACTATGTCCTTCTATATACCTGTGCCACTAGTTCAGTAAAAAACTATGTCCTTCTATATACCTGTGCCACTAGTTCAGTAAAAAACTATGTCCTTCTATATACCCGTGCAACTAGTTCAGTAATAAACTATGTCCTTCTATATACATGTGCCGCTAGTTCAATAATAAACTATGTCCTTCTATATACCTGTGCAGCTAGTTCAGTAATAAACTCCCCCAGTACAATAGGAGCCATATTGTAGGATAACACATTCAGCAGCTTCCAATCCCCTAGTTCTAACTCCTTACTGATACTATTCATACTCTGCTGAATTCCAGCTCTTTTCCTAAATATCACAAATATAATCTGACGGAAGAGTTTTAAAGGGACTGTAAACTTAATTTTACGTGACACTCTATTTATAAAGTGTCACATTCGAACCTTTATCTGAGCAACAATGAGAAAGATATGATATGTTCTGTCTGAAAAGGGATGAATTCTGATAACAATCTTATTTCTCTCTCGGTTTAAGAAGGAATTGTCACAAACTGTTATTTTCTAATCCCAATATCCTTTGAAATCCAATGTCTTAGATATTTTAAACTGTGAATTCTGTTAGATCAAATAATCTATGTTTTAAATATCAAATGTTTAAACCATCAGATTCCAACAATATAGGGATTAGAACATTTGAGTTTATGGCAAAAACTCAATTCCTTTGCAAGTCACTGTTATAGAGAACCTCAATTAAAAATAGTCCATTTTAAGAAAGAAACAGAGAAAGAACTACATAAGTTTTGATCAGGAAAAGGTTTATTGTAAAAAGAGGGTAAAGAGGGTTTATATTTTGCTTGCTGTTCTCCTACCTTGCTTTCTTCTTGATCCATGTAGATACAAGAGCTGGTATGAGTATCTGTGCAGTATGGATCAGGATGGATATTGCGGTCAACGTCGCCAGAGCAATCAACCAGAACCAGAGGAACACGTAGATCTTCTCGTTGATCACGTTGATTGGAAGCAGGCACAAAGCATCATGGGTTTGTATTGTCCCGGAGCTTCCAAACTTTTTATAAATGCATTTTGTCATGCGAGGGAACACGCGGGTCATAGGGTCTGTTCTAACCATAGGGTCAGAGTCAACAAAAGAAGCCACCTTAAAAAATTGTAATTATGAAAAATAGATTGAATAAAAAAGTTAAACCTTTTTAACAAAGGAACTGAGTTCTTATACCACAAACTCAGGTTTGTTATCCCTATATCTTCGCAACATAATACGTCGTAGACGTTTGCTATTTCTAACTCTGAATTCTGTAAGATCAAATAGTTTAAGTTTGAATTATCAAAGATCCACACCACAGGTTGAAAAGATAAAGGGATTAGAGGACCATCAACCCCTTTTGATTTTTTCTTGAATTTCCTCAAAAAAATGTAATTTTAAGGTGGATTTAATGCGTCTATGCTTCTTGTTTATTAAGGAATTAAGTCTTTGACACAAACTCAATTTTTTAATCCCTATATAATCCCTACATCTTTACAATTTGATTTTGTAAATCTTTGATATTCAAATTTAGGTTTTTTCGATCTAACAGAATTCCTAGTTTACTAGTTACTAGTTACTATATAAGGTCGACGTTTAGAATTTTTGGCAAAGGCTTATTTCTTTTCAGTTTGAGAATATAAGTTTGGCAAAGGCTTAATTCCTTTTCAGTTAGAGAATTGTTTTTGCATGCTTTGTCAATTAGAATTTGTAAGAGAACTGCATATTTAACCTTTAGATATTAATATCCAAAGTGTTAATTAAAGTCTTATGCTTTGTGGGTGTAGTATTTTAAAAGCAAGCATTGTGATTAAAGATCAAATTTTTTAAAAACTTTTAAATATTTATTCCTAGTTTAAGAAAGTTAAGTCATCTGACGTAGTTCTGTTTTTACATAATCAGCATGCTGATCATAAACTTTGTGTTCCGAATTTCTCATTTTCCTTTTAAAGGAATTTAAAGTCTTTGCCACAAACTCAAATGTTTTTATCCCTATATCTTTGCCTCTATTAGTGTAAATATTTGATATTTTAACTTAGATTATTTCAAATATCAAAAGTCTGACTTTTTCAATCAAGTCGGTTTTCAGACCAACTCCCAATCCTTTCAAACATTGCTCTCCTTAATTGATTACATCTATATTTGCATCCAGGTATATCCCCCCCCCCCCTTTCATTTAAGGAACTTGTTAATAAAATCTTATCCACCTTCATAGCTTTTTACGGTTATTTAACTATCTTGAGCTCTCCTGGGACCTTTATAATAGGATTTCTCTCAACAGTTAGGTGAAATGTATTGTTTAAAGTTTATATTTGTATTTAAAAAGTGTGTTTACCTGAAAACCGTAAGTAGAAAACTCTCCGTCCAGGAAGAAGTCGATGAAGTAGATGTTGAAGATCACGTTGACAAGAAGCAGGAGGTCTGCCAGGTACAGCTTCAAGGCCCAGATGTTGTGAGTGTTCAAACTCTTCACAAAATATGTAGCCAAGGCTTTGTGCCTGTTGAAAGTAGGGTTTCTTTAATTCAGCCAAATAAACAGGTTTGATAGGGTGGTCGTCGTATACAACAATAAAATAAAGACGAATTTCTATTTTAAATTTTCATTTCTACCAAACAGCAGCAACGCTTAAACATTTAAACAAAGAGAAGTTGTCAATTAACAGCTTCTCTTTATGTGTTTACTTGTAAACTTGTAATTTGAAAATGTCAATTAACAAGTTCTCTTGATGTGTTTACTTGTAAACTTGTAATTTGAAAATGTCAATTAACAGCTTCTCTTGATGTGTTTACTTGTAAACTTGTAATTTGAAAAATGCCTGATCAAGGATCACAGCATTATCAATAAAATGTTGTTTTCATTGTATTGATATAATCGCCGACCACTTTTAAAGGAACGGAATGATGTTAATTTGGGCTGTAAAATATCTCTGATTGGTCAAAAAACTATATTTTTTTCACATGAGAATGAGTTAAACCCAATTTGTTCATCAAAAAGTTCACAGCTTAGTTTATATTGTTCCCCATTGATTCCGAGTAACACTTTATTTCCTCGATTCTGTAAGAATAAATATTCAAAAGAGCTAGTTTTTACACAGATTCTAAATTTGGTTTCTAATTTGTTCCGATTCAATTTGGTTCCGTAAAGACCTTACGAAACCTGTGTTGAGCTGGAAACTTTAGAATGGATAACCTTTAATCCCAAGTACTTAATCTGAATATCCACTGTGGAAACTTTTAATTTTAGCCCTTAATCCACTCTTTTTCTCTCTCTTTGGATATCCGTACATTGTTTTCTCCAATAAGAGTGCAGGAATATAGTTATTGACCAACAAAAGCCTTGAAAATAAATTCTATGCTATGAGAGAAATCCGCAATTTCTAACAAATAAAGAATTTGTTTTTCGGACATTTTGTAAATTAATCGGCGAAGAAAATATTTAATAATAAGTTTGAGATTCTTTTTTAGCCAATTTTAACCAATCTTTTAATAAATAAATGGGTAAGAAATTAAGTGAATGCCCTTCCAGTCAAGAAAACGTACAAATCTGGCGTTCCTAGAATCAAATTTGTTGATCTAAATATTTAATTTTGAGACCAACATAATGTAGAGATTATGTTAGTCTCGAGATTAGCAAAAAGAGAGGATCAAGCATTAATCCTGATATCCACCATTCTAAAGTTCCCAGCTCTGAACCTATTAAGAGTGATAAACCATCACCTAGATACTGCTAGGTATAACCTGCTGAAAAGTTTAAAGAACCATGAGTAATTCCATATCTAATAACCGTCCTGTAAACTTTTTCAGCATTTCGTACCTTTTAGGGGCAGATTTAATTTAACTGAGGTGAAAACTTTAGAATGGTGGATATCGAGATTAATGCTTGATCCTCTCTTTTTCTTAATATCGAAACTAACCTAATCTTGTACTTGTATCCTGAAAAGTGTATAAAATTCAACCAATCAGAGTCGCGTATGTGAGGCCAATAAATTTGAAATTTTGCGCGCCATTTAATATTAATATACAGTTTCTCTTATTTTTTAAAACCGGTTTTTAAGTTTTCTCTAATATATCCAAGAAAGAACGGTTTAAGAGGAAATCAAAAGTGTGTCCAACTCAGATTAAGTAATCGGGATTAGGGATATCTCATTCTAAAGTTTTCTGCTCTGGTTAAGCAAGGTTTCGCTCTCAATGTCCAAAAATGTTTAATGATTTACCATGCTTAATTTTTTCAGGAAAGGTTCCGTAATCCGTTAGGCTTTTGATCCGGGAAAAAGGAAATCCAAATCCAAAGGTATTACATGTAGTGTTCATTTTATGAACTAAAAGCCCTTGCCTTGTTATTCTCTCCTCCTCCTGTACTAATGCCTCTGATTGATGAAGACCGGAAATAATTCCGTTCACTTTCCCGGATTCCCAAGTTTTGAAGAGCATATGAGGAACATAAAACATACAGCACTGTAGGAACAATACGAATGGAACCCACTAGATATATAGAAACATTGATCACCAAATAGATTTTACACAGGGTTTCAACTGCAAGTGCAATTGCGAGCCTTTTATTTCAGCGCAATTCCAAGCAGTTCCGCGTAATTGCGCTCAACGGAATTCTAATTGGTACCCCTAACTCTACACTATTTATAACGAACTAACAGACTCATTTTGAAACAAAGATAAAAATAATGAAAATATTTCACAACTTCAAATACCCCTAATATTATGTTCTTAATTTCTAACAAACAGTTGGAAGTTTCGAAAACCAAAAAAACATACATTCTGCATAAGTTATCAAATCTTTAGAAAGTAAAAAACGAGAATATTTTCAGAATTTTTGCTTTGACAAAGATTTTTTAAGGGTTCCGTTTAAAATCGAGCCTGTCCCTCTTGAAGTGAAATGTCACTTAAAAATTACGTCTGCTGGTAGTTCCCTTCAAATTAATTTTCAAGATAGTACTTGGATTGGTTTTTTGCACCCCAAGATATTTAAAGATTAATATCTTTAAAGGGAGTGACCGGCTATGTAAGGTAGTTGAACTGAGTATGCATTGTTGTGGAAAACTTTTTTCGGATTCATTTGAGACATATTAAACTTTTTAAAGATCTGTAAATCCTGAGTTTGAGCTCAAATTCGATGTTCAAAACTCCTACTTTGGGGTGGATACGTTTTCAGAATTATTTTTTTTCAATTATTAAATAACGACGACAAAAAATGTAAACAAAACTCTACATACAGTAAACTAATTAGTTGTTTCAGAACCGGATAAGAAAATAAAAACTAATCTAATAATCGAAAATAAATAATCTTGTTCAATAATTGATTCTAGCATTGATTTATTGACAAATATGTTCCCAACCATCTAATAAGATTATTGTATGATTTTTACTTTATTTTTGTCGTCGTTATTTAGTAATTTAAAAAAAAAATATTTTGAAAACGTCTACCACTAAAGTAGGAGTTTTAAACGTCGAATTTGCACTCTAACTCAGAATTTACAGATCTTTAAAAAGTTTAATATGTCTCAAATGAATCCGAAAGAAGCTTTCAACAGCACTGCAACTACTTACATAGCCGGTCACTCCCTTTTAAGAAAATTAATAGCAAAGCCTTCAGAATAGAAAACTTAAAATCCTAAAATGGTGATATTAAAACTTTTGTTTTTTTAAGATTGATATTTTTGTTGATGAATGTTCTGCCTGATAATATGATTTATATTCTCTATCCTCTCCAACCTGCTCCACCCCTACTCCAGGATACAGTTTACCCCCTAAACTCAAATATATAAATATGATTTATATTCTCTATCCTCTCCTCCCTGCTCCACCCCTACTCCAGGATACAGTTACCTCCTAAACTCAAATATATAAATATAACAGCAAAGTTGTGTTTTCCAAGATTAAGATGGTTTAGCAGTGGAACAATCTAAAGGAATCTCTGGTTGGAAAGCGTATGTAAAACCATACCTGGTTGAGAGCAAGTTTTGGTTTGGGGTTCGGGAAAGCTGCTGGGAGTCCAAGAGAGGGAGAATTGTTTGTTATGCAACAAAATGCTTCCATGCAATATAGATATGCTGTAAGAAGGCTGAATAGGGCTAAATGTTCAACATAAAGGAACTGAGTCTTTACTACAAACATAAGTTTTCTAATCCTTTTATCCTTGCAGCCTGCTGGTGTAAACCTTTGATATTTCAAACTTAAATATTTTGATATAGCAGAATTCATAATTTGAAATATCTGAGGCATACAAAATTGGGTTATAAAGATATAGGAATTTGAAAATAAGAGTTTTTGGCATTAATTCCTTTACTTAAAAATATCCAACACCTAAACCGTTAGGCTTAAACAGACGTGGGTTGTGTGTGCATGTGGTACAATAAGTTATCCATCTGCACAGTGTACACCACAGACCCTAGCTTTCTCAAGTCGGACAAGTACAGTTTCCCCTCCCTTTATTCTTATTTCCTAGTTTACCTACTCCGACTGGTCCCTCCAGATGACGGGGTAGGATAAATGTTGATGTTATGAAGCAGTAGGTGTTCATCACATGACTAGAATACAAAATAAGCTCATATCATTTTTAAAAGAATTAATTGCTTATTAATTAAACACAATGTTTATTTGAAGTATATTAGTCCCAAAACTAACACTTTACCATTTCTAACACTGAGTGTTAGAAATGGGCACAAATATCCCAGCTCATATCGAGAGTAAAAGTCGATGGTTAAAACTATAACCAACATTTGATTAAGCATGACGAAGACAACAATTCCCAATTTAAAACTATTTTCTGAAATCAAAATTATAAAAATAGATAAAATCTTTTTATATTAAAACCCTTGACCGTTTTCAAGACAATGTCGGGTTTTCCGTTTTCGAACATATCCTGATTTTGAATTATTGTCTCGTTTTCGAGACAAAACCTTTTTAGTTGAGTACAATCCGCAATTCAGAACAAAACTCAATTTAATAATTTACAAAAGTTTAATTTCCCGCATTTTAGATAAACACTTTCCTACACTAGTTAAATTTATTTATATTGTAAAAACAAAATAATATTAGTATTTAGATTTTTCAATGCTGTAATTATTATTAAATTATAATATGTAATATGCTTTTATTTTCTATTTTGTTTATACTTTACCGTATCAAAAAATTTAGTTTTGTTACGTAAGTACGAAAATGCTTGAAAATTGACTTTGATATGAATTCCAGTAATTGTCTCAAAACCAGGAAATGTTCCAAAAACGCGACATGAGCTAAAATGCAGTAATAGTTTCAAAATAGAGGGATACGTTCGAAAATGAAATCAAGTTTCCCCAAAAACTGATTTTTAAACTATATTATTAGTTTAAAGTTGACATTTTTTGTTTCATTGTATAATTATAGCCATTTTTATAAATATAAGGTGTAGTTTTGTTCAACTCGGCTTGGATTTAAAGATATACGCTTGGAAACGATAACTTTGCAGTCTTGGCCCATTTCTTACACTTCTAGAAGTGTTAGAACTGGGCCAAGTGTTAGTTTGTGAACTAATTCCCCTGAATTACAAAGCTTCGACTTGTGTACAGTATGCATACAGACTTGACTTATACACAGCAAAACGGAACAGTACACCAAATGAATCATCACCCTTTAAAAGAGTAGTTCAAAGGACAGTTAAAAGGACACTTAATAAAATATTTTTTTGTTTTGATATTTAAATTATTTTGTATGTTCCTTGGTATCGGCCAGTTATCTGGTAATCCATCTTGTATGCAGTCTATATGTGTTCCCAGTCCTATATACTCTATAGCAGTTACAAGTAGACAGCATACAAGCAGTACTAGGCCTGTAACCTAAACAAATACCGTCTATATGTGTACCCAGGTCTATATACTCTATAGCAGTTACAAGTAGACAGCATACAAGCAGTACTAGGCCTGTAACCTAAACAAATACAGTCTATATGTGTACCCAGGTCTATATACTCTATAGCAGTTACAAGTAGACAGCATACAAGCAGTACTAGGCCTGTAACCTAAA